>NC_084750.1:2204027-2274027 GCF_033978785.1 Entelurus aequoreus
TTGATCTTTTTAAGGCTCTAATTACTTCATCAAATATTGCTTTCGGAATGTTTTGGGCATTGGGGGAAATACTGCATATTTCATTATTATTGTTTTATTATAAAACACAAAGTTGTGTTTGACAGAAAATGCATAAAACATTTTTGTTTTTTTTTAACTTTACCTCAACCTGAAGTTGATATATTGTAGAGATTTATTGTAAGCGTTAATTAAAAAAATACAATAATAATTTGACTTGTTTTTAACATTTTAATGACTTAGACCCTTTATGGTCCCCGAGAGCCCTGAAGGTTCAAAAAACAAAAAACAAATCCATATATTTTGTTACGGTTTGAAAATGAAAAATTTCAAAATGGCCCCCGCATGCTTTAATTTTTCCGTGTGCGGCCCTCAGTGGAAAAAGTTTGGACACCTCTGATCTACATCAACAATAGGATTTGCCTGAGCGGCGAGATGGGACAGATTTCAAACAAAACTTTTTTTTAAAAATAAAATAAAATTGCTGGGGCCCAGATTGTGGACGCTGGCGGCCGGTGTTTGGCCTGCTCGCTGTAGTTTAGGGACCCCGGGTCTACACACTAACCATCAAAGTCTTTACTTGAATACCAACATCATCCTTGTAGATGCTGAGGAAAAAACATTTTCATTTGGAAATGTCCTTTTCAACAGCAAGTCTTTCCGTTTGTTATAGGAGGTTAATTGGATTTAATATTCATGCCTGAATAAGAAAATAAAAGTGGATCTTCTCTCCTCGCAGGTTGTGCTCCCAACGTTCATACTGGAGAAGCGCTCCCTACTCGAGATGTACGCCAACTTCATGGCTCACCCCGACTTGTTCCTCTCCATCACGGCTGGCTCAACGCCGGAGGAGCGCATGGTCCGCTTTGTCGAGTACTACCTCACCGCCTTCCACGAGGGCCGCAAAGGGGCGGTGGCCAAGAAGCCCTACAACCCCATCCTGGGGGAGACATTCCATTGCACTTGGCATGTGCCCCCGGACCACGTTCGATCTCTCAGAGAAAGCGGCTGCTTCACGTCGACCACTCCAAACTCCTCACAGAGGCTCCCAGTAGGCGGCGGAAAAACCCCACCCGAGTTTTACCAGGTTCGGTTTGTGGCTGAACAGGTGTCCCACCACCCGCCTGTGTCAGGCTTTTACTGTGAGTGCAAGGAGAAGAGGATGTGTGTCAATACTTACGTCTGGACCAGGAGCAAGTTCATGGGCATGTCTGTTGGAGTTTCAATGGTTGGAGAAGGTAAGAAAATATTTCTATTATTTCCACACAGAAGTACTTTGCTCAACCTCTTTTCTATGGAAGTAGAATTGTCTCACATCAACTTATATATATCAATATGATATTAATACATATGCATATATTAGTAAATATACAAATACAAATGCGATATGCAAATAAATAAATAATTTGTATAAATAAACGTGTATTTGTAATATATCTTTGAGATTTGAAAATATATACAAATAAAATGTATAAATATAAAAATGTGACATACAAATAAATCAAGAATTTGTATAAAAGAATGACAGATTTGCTCAAACAATCGTATGTAATACAATAAAAAGGGAATTGTTTAAATATTGTGTTGATATTGTTACATTGTCAACAGCACAACAGTCACATATCGATCACAGTTAATACATGTGATCGATATGAGCCTCATAGTTCTTTATTTCATATAGTTCAAAAGCACAATACTGTATGTGTTTTATTTTAATGAGCGTGTGTGTGTGCGTGTGTGTGTGTGTGTGTGTGTGTGTGTGTGTGTGTTCTTCTATTCTTGTATTTCTACCCTTCTTGAGACATCAACAGGGAAAAGTAACAAGTTAGGACATAAATCCATTGCATCTAATAGAGAATGTCTCATTTGCACCCCTGGTGGTGAAATCTATCAAAATTAGGGTGGTCCCAAAAAGGAGGGATTTTTCAAATTGACTGTGTGTCGATTTTAAAAGTGCATATGAAATAACAAGTGTGTGTAAGAAAGTGAAATGCACCCCCTTTGGCCAAAATGTATTAGAATTTTTTTTTTTTAAATATATATAGAGACATACTGTGATAACTTGAAGTAAATAATGAATATTAAAAACCAATTACAAACAAAAAATTAAAGCTGCAAGCAGCGATGGACGGGACCGACTTTGACGGCACATAAAATCCAAACCGGAGCACTAATTAAAACTCTTTCGTCAACTTTTAATCAGAAGGGTTCAATCTCTCTCCTGTGCTAGTTTGAAGCCGACACGACAAACGCGCTCAGAGGAGATCATTTTTGAAAAAAGGTGACAGGTTTTTACAAAACTTTTGTTATGAAGGGGGAATTGCAAACTTCCTGCTGATTTTAGCTGGGGGTTGTCAATACATGAAAAGTAGGTCTAAGTGAGACCTACATAGAGGTTTTTCTTTTATCATGTCTCTACGACATTCCTACTGGAAGTTACAGGCAGTTTTGTCTGAGTTTTCTTCCTAGGAGCAGGTGTGTCTGTGTTTTCTTCCTAGGGGGCGCTAGAGCGCAATTTTGAGTTTTGGGGTTGGGTTTTTTTTATTAGATCGCAATTTTTGCCAGTCCTGATGTGAGTGTCCAGTTTGGTGAGTTTTGAAGCATGTTAGGGGGGTCAAATCACAGCTCAAAGAGGCAAAAGTCACTGTTTTTACTACAATTTTGTTTAGAAGGGGGAATTGCAAACTTCCTGTAGATTTTTGCTGAAGGATGTCAGTGTATGAAATCTAGGTCTAAGTCAGACCTACATAGAGGTTTTTGTTTCATGTCTCTACGACATTCCTACCGGAAGTTACAAGCAGTTTTGTCTGTGTTTTTTCCTAGGGGGCGCTAGAGCGCAATTTTGAGTTTTAGGATTTGTTTTTTTTTATTAGATCGCAATTTTCGCCAGTCCTGATGTGTGTGTCAAATACGGTGAGTTTTGAAGCATGTTAAGGGGGTCAAATTACAGCTGAAAGACGCGGCGGTATAATAATAAAGAAAGAAAGAATTAAACGCACAAAATACAATAGGGTCCTCTGTCCCAAAGGGACATTGCGGTCCCTAATTAAAAAGAAAAATACCTAAAACTATCCTTTTTTATATTTGCATAGTATGTATATATTATTAATGTTGTAAATACAAATCTTTATATATCTAGAAAGGGTGGTCCTAAAGAGGTAGACATTTTTCGTAGGTCTCAAGAAGGTAAGAAATGTGTGTACTATATAGGACGAACAAGCATGCATGCATGCATGAATGCATGCAGTCATTCATGCACAAAAGTAAAGCTAGACAGCTTATGGTGTTGAACAATACATGTACACTTTGTGCTTGACTGATTTAAACGTGTGTGTGTGTGTGTGTGTGTGTGTGTGTGTGTTAGGGTAACAGATGTGACATTAGACAGCTGGCTGTTACATAATCATCAGAGAGGAAGAGGGGAGCGATGCCTGATGGAAGTCCAAATGTGTCTTGGGGCGGACAGTCTGCAAAAATTCTGTATCGCGATGTCATCGAGGTCAAGCTGAATTGACCCTCTTCGGACGTATTTTAACTCCAGTAAAAACATGGCGTGTGTACATTAGTTTACTGATGGAGGGATGTCAAATATACATTGTACATTTACTCCAAAGCGACACACGTTCCATAGATGGTGTGGACAACAATAACCTTCTATTGTTTGACTTTTTGTACACTTAAACAACCATTATAGCAGAGAAGAAAACAAAAAAAATTTTTTTTTTTTTTTTTTTTTGCATTCTAACATGTAAAAAATGGCTCATTTTCGGTAGCTAGCAATGCAGCTGATGTTAGCTACCTCTGAATCACTTTAAAAATGCATTCAAAAACCGTCAACAATACTTCATTTACGTTCCGTAACCTGTATAATAACCAAACTGTAGAAACATTATTATTGTAAGGGCAAACACTGAGGAACTCTTTTTCTAGCGTACTAACACATCGGCATGCTACGGTATTAGCAGTAAAAGCTAGCTACAGAAAGAGATAAGCTAGGTTCTACGTCAACACGGAACATGTTTGAGTTTGTAATGCACAACACAATGCGATAGGACACCAATCAGTACTAACTGAAAAACATGAACAATCATATTACAGTTTCTGTAAAGTATTATTTCATGTTTTGTTTGTACACAGCTAGCCAGGCAGTGTATGTACTGTAGTTGTACTAACACACAACGTGCTGCATGATCAATATAAAGTGTGACTCACTTAATGGACAGTTGTCTGTCTGGTCCAGCTGGCCGGGGACATTTTTCCCGGTTTATTTGGGTAAGCACTCCATTTATGTCAAAATAGCATGGCTTCAAATTCCACATTTTGCACCTTCGAATCACTTTCACCTCATTCTCTCGGCTTACGTCTGGTCCAACGTCTCACTCTTCCTTCATGCTGGCTTCTAGAAGCAGCAGCATCCTCTGTATATTCAGCTTCAAAAAGAGATGGTTGTGAATCCTCATTTGTACAAAAATATTCATTGTCTGTTACCAAGTCTGCCATGATTAGAAAACACTTGCGTTGTCTCCGGATGTCGGAACACACATTTGTTGCCGGAAGTAGGAAGTGTGCTGCTATGGAAACTGAAATTAGAAAGTAGTGTCATATAATGTGCTGTTGTCTGTTTGAAGAGCAACATCAGTGTCAGGGCTGCAATAAGGAGAAATAAACTCTTGAAAAGTCTGTCACAACTCAATCAATCAACCAATCAAAATGTACTTATATAGCACTTCATCACAAATGACATGACAATCAACGTTTAAGAAAAGATAGTTTAAAAAAAGACAGAAAGCCTCCGCACAACTGAAATAGTCCTGATTACAAACAGAAAACTGGTGCGGGGATTAGCGCTCAAAGGCAGGCGTGAAAACTACAAAATAAAAGCGCAGGACAGGAACAAGAACACTACACACAGGAAAGTACTAACAAACTCCAAATAATGTCACGGCCTGGTGTAACAGGTATTAAAGGTACTTTATTAAAACATTTTCTAGCCTTATGGTATTATGTGTGATGCGGAGGATGTACTTAAGTGAAGAGGGTATATGTTGAACCCTAACCCTAATCCTTGTCCCACCTCTTATTAGCCTATATGGATGGCTCATAATCTACCATTTAGTGTGTGATCATCTACTACAGTGTTTTTCAACCACTAGTTTGCCGTGAGATAGAGTCTGGTGTGCCATGGGAGATTATCTAATTTCACCTATTTAGGTTAAAAATATTTTTTGCAAACCAGTAATTATAGTCTGCAAACGATGTGTTGTTGTTGAGTGTCGGTGCTGTCTAGAGCTCGGCAGAGTAACCGTGTAATACTCTTCCATATCAGTAGGTGGCAGCAGGTAGCTAATTGCTTTGTAGATGTCGGAAACAGCGGGAGGCAGCGTGGAGGTAAAAAGGTATCTAATACTTAAACCAAAAATAAACAAAAGGTGAGTGCCCAAAAGAAAGGCATTGAATCTTAGGGAAGGCTATGCAGAACGAAACTAAAACTGAACTGGCTACAGAGTAAACAAAAACAGAATGCTGGACGACAGCAAAGACTTACTGTGGAGCAAAGACGGCATCCACAAAGTTCATCCGAACATGACATGACAATCGACAATGTCCCCACAAAGAAGGATAAAAACAACTGAAATATTCTTGATTGCTAAAACAAAGTAGATGCGGGGAAATATCGCTCAAAGGAAGACATGAAACTGCTACAGGGAAATACCAAAAAAAGAGAAAAAGCCACCAAAATAGGAGCGCAAGACAAGAAGTAAAACACTACACACAGGAAAACAGCAAAAAAGTCCAAATAAGTCAGGGTGTGATGTGACAGGTCATGACAGCACACCTACTTTGAGACAAGAGCTATATTGATGCATGCTTGGTTATGCTTTAAAGTTATATCCAACAATTGCGACAACGACTTTTTACTGTCAACTGAGTTTTGTTTTTTAATTATTTCTGCTGGTGGTGTGCCTCCGCATTTTTTCAACGCAAAAAATGTGCCTTGGCTCAAAAAAGGTTGAAAAACATTGATCTACCACATCTCTATCCAACAAGTAACCAGTCTGTATCCATCAACCCAATATCTGCCCTGTTCCTCCCAGGTGTGCTGCATCTGTCAGAGCACAATGAAGACTATGTGTTCACACTGCCTTGCGCCTACGCCCGCTCTATTCTGGCTGTGCCCTGGGTGGAGCTGGGGGGGAAGGTCACAATTAGCTGTGCCAAAACGGGGTACTCAGCCACAGTCACGTTTCACACCAAACCTTTCTATGGAGGGAAAGTCCACAGGTAGGTAAATGTACCTGGCATATGTGGACCCTTTGAAAGCTTGCTCATGATGTTTGCGTTACTCGTTTGAACAAATCTGTCTTTTTACAGAGTAACCGCTGAAGTAAAGCACAATCGGACAGGAAACATTGTGTGCAAAGCGCAGGGTGAGTGGAATGGAGTCCTTGAGTTTACCTACAGTAGCGGAGAAAGCAAGATTATTGATACCTCCAAGCTGCCGGTCATCAAAAAGAAGATCAGGCCAGTAGAGAAGCAAGAACCAAATGAGTCACGGTGAGTCAGGCAGATATTGTCATGTCTTTTGATCATGTTTTGTTTGGCTAGGTTCTGTTTGGTTTTTGGACCCTTTTTAGTTCCTGTTTGTGCACTCTTGTTTGTTTTTGTTTCCATGACAACCCATTAGTTGCACCTGTTTCACGTTTTGGACTCACGCACCTGGTGCCAATCATGTCACTGTTATTTAAGCCTGTCATTTTCTGTTGGTCGTCCTGGCGACATTGTCATTACCTTGCCCTGTTTATTCGATAGTTTATGCTTCATGCCATGCCACGTAAGTTTTTGTTTTGCTCTTGTCACAGTAAGTGTTTATTTGTTTCACGTCCATAGTTTTGCCTTTGTGCTAGTTTTTGTTTCATAGTCAAGTTTGTATCTCCGCCTTGTGCGCGTTTGTTGTTGGTTCTTTTCATAGTAATAATTAAATCATGTATCTACCTTCATTCGATGTCCAGTCCAGTTCTCTTGCATCTCGGGAAAGCAATCCACGCAGGAAACTGCGCCATAGTCCACGTCGTCGTGACAGATATGTAGTCAAATGAAATGTGTAGTTTGTCAAAACCATTGGTAGTGCAATTGTTGAACGGCTGATTTTTGGTTGACTGGCGGCCATTTCAGGTATATTCACCTTTGACTCTTACCCTTTTCCATGACGCCCGCTTGTTTCTTGAACCCAGATCCAGTGGAGCTCCTCTGTGACATTTTGCATTGTCTAGCTGTGCCGCTTCATGCAAGAGCTGACTGTTACCCGATCCGAGTCTGTGAGAGGATCTGTCTAGAGTGCATCCAACAACATGAAGGCCTTACAAACCACTGACCTACATTTCACCCCAGAAGTACACATTTGGACCACAGTAACTGGGGACAAAAAGAAGTTTCTGATGATAGTTTCCATGACGAAATGACGGATTGCTTTAGCTTTCGGGTTGTATCTGGCAAACGTTTGCACTTTTCAAATGCTGTGTGAGCAGCTTTCTTTTTTTTTCTTGTCTTTCATTCTTAGCTTTCTCATGTAGGCTTTCAAAACTTTGTTCAAGGATTCAAGGAACTTTATTTTCATACCAACACAGGAGGAGACGGCACAGACTTTAGTACCCGAGGTCTCAGATTTAGCCTAATGAGTATCACAAGAACAATAGCATCTACACAATAACTTAAAAAGAATAGGATATAAATAAAATGGGTTATAAATAACGTTGTTTAATAGGAACATAATATAAATACAAATGATTATTCACTAAAATAGAATAGGTTGTGATACTGTAGGGCAGGGGTCCCCAACCTTTTTGAAACAAAGAGCTACTTCTTGGGTACTGATTAATGCGAAGGGCTACCAGTTTGATACATACTTAAATAAATTGCCACAAATAGCCAATTTGCTCAATTTACCTTTAACTCTATGTTATTATTAACAATTAATGATATTTACACTTAATTGAACGGTTTAAAAGAGGAGAAAACACGAAAAAAATGACAATTAAATATTGAAACATAGTTTATCTTCAATTTCGACTCTTTAAAATTCAAAATTCAACCGAAAAAAAGAAGAGAAAAACTAGCTAATTCGAATCTTTTTGAAAAAATAAAAATAAAAATTTATGGAACATCATTAGTAAATTTTCCTGATTAAGATTAATTTTAGAATTTTGATGACATGTTTTAAATAGGTTAAAATCCAATCTGCACTTTGTTAGAATATTTAACAAATTAGACCAAGCTATATTTCTAACAAAGACAAATCATTATTTCTTCTAGATTTTCCAGAACAAAAATGTTAAAAGAAATTCAAAAGACTTTGAAATAAGATTTAAATTTGATTCCACAGATTTTCTAGATTTGCCAGAATATTTTTTGGGAATTTTAATCATAATAAGTTTGAAGAAATATTTCACAAATATTCTTCGTCGAAAAAACAGAAGCTAAAATGAAGAATTAAATCAAAATGTATTTATTATTCTTTACAATAAAAAAATTAATTTACTTGAACATTGATTTAAATTGTCAGGAAAGAAGAGGAAGGAATTTAAAAGGTAAAAAGGTATATGTGTTTAAAAATCCTAAAATCATTTTTAAGGTTGTATTTTTTCTCTAAAATTGTCTTTCTGAAAGTTATAAGAAGCAAAGTAAAAAAAATTATGAATTTATTCAAACAAGTGAAGACCAAGTCTTTAAAATATTTTCTTGGATTTTCAAATTCTATTTGAGTTTTGTCTCTTTTAGAATTAAAAATGTCGGGCAAAGCGAGACCAGCTTGCTAGTAAATAAATAAAATTTAAAAAATCGAGGCAGCTCACTGGTAAGTGCTGCTATTTGAGCTATTTTTAGAACAGACCAGCGGGCTACTCATCTGGTCCTTACGGGCTACCTGGTGCCCGCGGGCACCGCGTTGGTGACCCCTGCTGTAGGGCAACAGCTTCCGGAAAGAAGCTGTTTCTTAGTATTGTGGTCTTCGAATGTTTTGTAGCCTCCTCTGAGGGTAGAGGATCCATGAGGGTGTGCAGGGTGAGTGGAATCATGCACAGAAACCTCTTCCTGCATCTGCTGAGGAACATGTCTGTTGTGACAATGCTGGTGTTTCAGGTGCCCGATAAGGTTGAAGCTCAATGTTTATTCCTTCTTTGCAGAATATCTCCCTCTGAAAGTCCTTCATGATCAACGCCATGTTTGTTTGCAATAAGCAATAAGCTCAGGGGAAGTTTATGACAGACTTACAGCAAGGCATAGGAGAATTGATTGGTTGATTTTAGGGCTGCAACAACTAATCGATTAAATCAATTAAAATCGATTATTAAAATAGTTGCCGATTAATTTAGTCATCGATTCGTTGGATCTATGCTATGCGCATGTGCAGAGTTTTTTTTATTTAATTTTTTTTCAATTAAACTTTATTTTTATTTTTTAATAAATCTTTATTTATTAACTGCAACATTAACAAACAGCTGAGAAACAATAATCAAAATAAGTATGGTGCCAGTATGCTGTTTTTTTTTCAATAAAATACCGGATAGGATAGAAATGTAGTTTGTCTCTTTTATCCGATTATTAATCGATTAATCGAAGTAATAATCAACAGATTAATCGATTATCAAATTAATCGTTAGTTGCCGCTCTAATTGATTTATTAGTAGATTGCACAGTACAGTACATATTCCGTACAATTGACCACTAAATGGTAACACCCGAATACGTTTTTCAACTTGTTTAAGTCGGGGTCCACGTTAATCAATTCATGAAGACTGATTTCCTCATTCTAACCCACCTACAGTACAGTACGGGTAGTCTTGTCTCATGGGAGCGGTTTTTTTAATCAGTTGTCATAGCTATTTTTTAATGTTTTTGGATTCATCAGTGTGACGTCATAATTCCTCATATTGGCCCGATAATTATCGTGCACCCCTGTATGAAATGGAATCTCAGAAAAGCCTACTGGAAATGTGGAATGGACAGCAAAGTGA
The DNA here is from genome assembly GCF_033978785.1 of Entelurus aequoreus. Taxonomy (NCBI): domain Eukaryota; kingdom Metazoa; phylum Chordata; class Actinopteri; order Syngnathiformes; family Syngnathidae; genus Entelurus; species Entelurus aequoreus. The sequence goes on from NC_084750.1 coordinate 2,214,056, forward strand.
TGGTTGTTGCGGGGGAAGAAATGGAAGAGGCAGTCCAAAAAGTTTACCCGAAAATACCCAAGTTACATGTTAAGCCACTTGGTCTGTTTGCAGATTACCAAGAACTAAAAGTTCCTGGACATTGATGGAAAAGGTGCTAATAAGTTGTCTTGAAGAAACAGTCCAATCTGCCTGTGATCTAATTGACTAATTGTCTGTCTATCTGTGTTGGCCCTGGGATGAGGTGGCGACTTGTCCAGGGTGTACCCCGCCTTCCGCCCGATTGCAGCTGAGATAGGCTCCAGCACCCCCCGCGACCCCGAAAGGGACAAGTGGTAGAAAATAGATGGGGATGATGGTGGTGGTGCGGTCCCCTCCAAGGTTTCTCATTGTCCCAATTGGGTTGAGTTTTTTCTTGCCCCGATGTGGGATCTGAGTCGAGGATGTCGTTGTGGCTTGTGCAGCCCTTTGAGACACTTGTGATTAAGGGCTATATAAATAAACTTTGATTGATGTCTCCCAGCTGGCCTGGAAACACCTCCGTATCCCCCGGTGGGAGCTGGACTAAGTAGCTGGGGAGAGGGAAGTCTAGGCTTCTCTGCTTAGGCTGCTGCCCCGCATAAAATAGGGTTTGCCTTGCTTTATTTCATGCGGTCTGCCACATCATTTTATGTGACCTGCAAAAAGTCAGAAATAATAAAACCCTTTCTGGCTGAATAAAGTTGTTTTGACAATTTTAACAGAGAAATGTACTGCATGTGATTGCCCGTCATCTTCACTTACGGTTTCAAATGACGTTAACCATCAATCTTTTAGTAAAAAAGAGTTGGCTATGCAAATTGTGTAATGAAGCAATAATACATTTATATTCATATATATTTGATTTTGATTTGATTTGATTTTTATTAAGGATCCCCATTAGCTGGTTGCCTCAACAACCCACTAGTCTTCCTGGGGTCCACAATTCAATACAATTACAAGTAAAAGCATATAATTATAACTACACAATACAGAAAAAAAATTTAAAAAAATAAAAGCATCAATAAAAAAACAAGCAAACAATTTACAGTCACAGAATAATAATTACCATATAAATATAACTACACAATATAAAACCAAACAAATTATCAACAAGCAAACTAATTTAAATTTTGTCGCTTGTAATTTACCATTACAAGCGACCCTCTTGTGACGTGGTCTTCAATAAAAACGAGTTTGACACCCCGGATGTAGATTAAAGGCCTACTGAAAGCCACTACTACCGACCACACAGTCTGATAGTTTATATATCAATGATGAAATCTTAACATTATAACACATGCCAATACGGCCGGGTTAACTTATAAAGTGACATTTTAAATTTGCCGCTAAACTTCTGGTTCGAAACGCCTCTGAGGATGACGTATGCGTGTGACGTAGACCGGCGAACACGGGTATGCCTTCCACATTGAAGCCAATACGAAAAAGCTGTTTTCATTTCATAATTCCACAGTATTCTGGACATTTGTGTTCGTGAATCTGTTTCAATCATGTTCATTGCATTATGGAGAAGGAAGCTGAGCAAGCAAAGAAGAAAGTTGTCGGTGCGAAATGGACGTATTTTTCGAACGTAGTCAGCAACAACAGTACACAGCCGGCGCTTCTTTGTTTACATTCCCGAAAGATGCAGTCAAGATGGAAGAACTCGGATAACAGAGACTCTAACCAGGAGGACTTTTGACTTCGATACACAGACGCCTGTAGAGAACTGGGACAACACAGACTCTTACCAGGATTACTTTGATTTGGATGACAAAGACGCAGACGTGCTACTGTGAGTATGCAGCTTTGGCTTCTAAACATTTGATCGCTTGACCGTATGTGCGCAACTTTTTTTTGCGTATGTACGTAACTTTTTTTAAATATATAAGCTTTATGAACCTTGGGTTAGGTGAACGGTCTTTTGGGCTGAGTGATTGTGTGTGTTGATCAGGTGTTTGAATTGTATTGGCGTGTTCTATGGAGCTAGGAGCTAGCATAGGAGCTAGGAGCTAGCATAACACGTACCGTACCGTACGTGCGCGTCACGTACGTAACTTTTTAAAAATATATAAGCTTTATGAACCTTGGGTTAGGTGAACGGTCTTTTGGGCTGAGTGATTGTGTGTGTTGATCAGGTGTTTGAATTGTATTGGCGTGTTCTATGGAGCTAGGAGCTAGCAGAGGAGCTAGGAGCTAGCATAACAAACACGCAGGTGTTTTTATGCAGGATTAATTTGTGGCATGTTAAATATAAGCCTGGGTGTGTTGTGGCTAATAGAGTATATATATGTCTTGTGTTTATTTACTGTTGTAGTCATTCCCAGCTGAATACCAGGTCACCCCCGGCTCTCACAGCATCTTCCCTATCTGAATAGCTTCAACTCCCCACTAGTCCTTCACTTGCACTTTACTCATCCACAAATCTTTCATCCTCGCTCAAATTAATGGGGAAATTGTCGCTTTCTCGGTCCGAATCTCTCTCACTTCATGCGGCCATCATTGTAAACAATAGGGAACTTTGCGTATATGTTCAACTGACTACGTCACGCTACTTCCGGTAGGTGCAAGCCTTTTTTTTATCAGATACCAAAAGTTGCAATCTTTATCGTCGTTGTTCTATACTAAATCCTTTCAGCAAAAATATGGCAATATCGCGAAATGATCAAGTATGACACATAGAATAGATCTGCTATCCCCGTTTAAATAAAAACAATTCATTTCAGTAGGCCTTTAAGGATGATGTGTTAAAGTATTCCCTGGACAATTGATTATGTTATTTGTGTCCAGGCGTGTTTGGCAGCAGGTGACAGCATCTCTGCGGGCGGGGAACATGGATGAAGCCACGGAACACAAACACCGCCTGGAGGAGAGACAGCGAAGCGAAGGCAAACAGAGAGCTGCTAGCAAAACTCCTTGGAACCCCCAATATTTCATCCAAGAGGTGAGAAGAAGCAGAGACGCCAAAGTAATTTCATAGTTAATATTCCCAAGACAAGGACAATAAAGTTGTCAATTACACCGACATACATTGGAGTGGTTGTGAATGTGAAGAATATCTTTAAATCAGGGGTGTCCAAACCTCGGCCCGCATGCCAAATGCAGCCCACTGACATTGTTAATTTGGTACACGAGACTTTATTCTATCCACAGGGAGATTGCATTTGTCTGGCGTGGCGAAGTTGGTAGAGTGGCCGTGCCAGCAATCGGATGGTTGCTGGTTACTGGGGTTCAATCCCCACCTTCTACCATCCTAGTCACGTCCGTTGTGTCCTTGGGCAAGACACTTCACCCTTGCTCCTAATGGGTGCTGGTAGCGCCTTGCATGGCAGCTCCCTCCATCAGTGTGTGAATGTGTGTGTGAATGGGTGAATGTGGAAATACTGTCAAAGCGCTTTGAGTACCTTGAAGGTAGAAAAGCGCTATACAAGTATAACCCATTTATCATTATCATTTAATAATCTGACAATTACGATGCTGCTACTATGTCGCCATCTAGCGGACAACATGAGTAATTCGGGTAAATGGCCTTTAATTTTTTTTTGCTTTTTGTTTTTTTGCAGTATTTACCTAACAACCTTCCCTAGTCATGGTGCAAAAAAAAAATCCAATGAAAAAATCCAACCAACACACAATGTCAACAGACAGGGTCACACATAACACAACCTGCTCACTGAACTTTGTGGATATTATTAAAAAAAACATCCAAAAAAATCTGAATTACATCCATTACAAAGCATGATGGGAAATGCAATGATGCAAAACACTCTCCACACTTACCCCTGTTTGGCACATTTTAGCTGCTTAATATATCTGATTGATTACAAAACTTTAAGAAGGTCGTCACGGAAGTAAACAAGGTAGAAGTCAAACTTTCACTTACTTTTAATATCCAATCATATTAATTATTTATAGATTATATTACAAAACCCAAAACCAGTGAAGTTGAAACATTGTGTAAATCATAAATAAAAACAGAATACAATGATTTGCAAATCCTTTTCAACTTATATTCAGTTGAATAGACTGCAAAGACAAGATATTTAACGTTCAAACTGGAAAACTTTGTTATTTTTTTTAAATATTAGCTCATTTGGAATTTGATGCCTGCAACATGTTTCAAAAAAGCTGGCACAAGTGGCAAAAAGACTGAGAAAGTTGAGGAATGCTCATCAAACACTTATTTGGAACATTCCGCAGGTGAACAGGCTAACTGGGAACAGGTGGGTGCCATGATTGGGTATAAAAGCAGCTTCCATGAAATGCTCAGTCATTCACAAACAAGGATGGGGCGAGGTTCACCACTTTGTGAACAAATGTGTGAGTAAATTCTCGAAAAGTTTAAGAACAACATTTCTCAACAAGCTATTGCAAGGAATTTAGGGATTTCACCTTCTACGCTCCGTAATATCATCAAAAGGTTCAGAGAATCTGGAGAAATCACTGCACGTAAGCGATGATATTATGGACCTTCGATCCCTCAGGCGGTACTGCATCAAAAAGCGACATCAGTGTTTTAAAGATATCACTAAATGGGCTCAGGAACACTTCAGAAAACCACTGTCAGTAACTACAGTTCGTCACTACATCTGTTTTTTTTTTGTTTTTTTTGTTTTTTTTTATAATGTCCTGCCCAGCTTCTCAGGCAAATCATATAGCAGATGTAGATGCCCATATCGGCTGTTCAGATTTACTTTACAAAAGAGAAGTGTAGGATACTTCTCTTGTTGCCTTATTTGTATTTTGACTTTATTAAATGTATTTATATTATCATTTGGTGCAGCCGGGCCGGAGCAGGAGGGGATAGAAAGAGAGAAAAAGGAAGACAGAGGGGGGAATTGTGGGGACAAGAGGGGGATTAGACAGAGAGACAAAAACAACAACAACAACAACAACAACAACAGAGCAACATCAGCAAATACGACATGTACAAATATGATGGTAAAAGTAATAGCAAATAAGCAGTTAGCGAAAATAAAAAATAATACAGAAATGACAATGAGCATTATTACACTAAAAATGGAGCAATATGAATACCAATAGAAATAGTGCTATTGATAATAAAACAATACCAATACTTTACCTTTATTATCAACAATACAATTGTTCAAATGCAACAATACATATACGTCATGATAACTTCAGATACGAAAGAATGCAGAAAAATGGAGGGGAAGAAAGAGAAGCAACCTACATTAACCTTGTAGATTGTTATAGTAACAATAGGTTAAGCTTTGTCAGTGTGCCATGTGTTGTACCCAGTTTACCCTAGGGCAACAACGTTAATATATGTTTGATGAAACTTAATTATGTGCATGAGTGTATGTGTGCATATGTACTTGTATATGTACAGTATGTGTATATGTGTGCTTGTACAGTGAATGTATATGTACAGTATGTGTATATGTGTGCTTGTACAGTGAATGTATATGTACAGTATGTGTATATGTGTGCTTGTACAGTGAATGTATATGTACAGTAAGTGTATATGTGTGCTTGTACAGTGAATGTATATGTACAGTATGTGTATATGTGTGCTTGTACAGTGAATGTATATGTACAGTATGTGTATATGTGTGTTTGTACAGCGAATGTATATGTATAGAATGTGTATGTGTGTGTTTGTACAGCGAATGTATATGTACAGTGTGTGTATACAGTATGTGTGTTTGTACAGTGAATGTATATGTACAGTATGTGTATATGTGTGTTTGTACAGTGAATGTATATGTACAGTATATGTATGTGTGTGTTTGTACAGTGAATGTATATGTACAGTATGTGTATATGTGTGTTTGTACAGTGAACGTATATGTACAGTATGTGTATATGTGTGTTTGTATAGTGAATGTATATGTATAGAATGTGTATGTGTGTGTTTGTACAGCGAATGTATATGTACAGTATGTGTATACAGTATGTGTGTTTGTACAGTGAATGTATATGTACAGTATATGTATGTGTGTGTTTGTACAGTGAATGTATGTGTAGTATGTGTATGTGTGTGTTTGTACAGTGAGTGTATATGTACAGTATGTGTATATGTATGTTTTTACAGTGAATGTATATGTACAGTATGTGTATACAGTATGTTTGTATAATGAATGTGCGTGTGGATGTACGAACTTTGAGTGTGTAAATATGTACTGTATTTATTTGTATATGTATGTGGGAGCGTAGGTACCTACAGTATGTATGTGTGTATGTATGTATGTGAGTATATGTTAATTTGCATGTACAATACATTTGACTCCCAGTGTGTGCGGGAGCCAGAGTACGGCCCCAGCCTCCCCGAGAGCCCATCCCACAAACAGTAGGTGCGGTGCCCAGGGAACCAGGGGCCACCGCCCCCACGCAGCCAAGCCGGACAGCGACAGGAACCCCAGAGCCTGGCCCACCACGCCGCCCACAAGGGCCAGCAGCAGGCCGCAGACAGACGCACCCGGCAGAGGACAAGGCACAAGAAAAACAGGGGGCAGCCAGACCCCAAGCCAGCGAGAGACCACACCCCACACGGACAGAAAGGCGGGACGCCCCGCCCGAGGGGCCCGGAGACCCCCCGCAACCGGACGGGAAGACCGCCCCCGCCCCACCGGCAACCGGGCCCCCACGAGCCCCCCCACCCCGGAGAGCGCGGCGAGGCCAGCCCACGGCCACCCCACCCAAGCCGGCCGCCACAGGACCACCCAGCACGGGGCCACGGGAACCACCCACCCCACCCGCAGGGACCCCAACGATGGAGATGGAACAACCAGCAACCGCCCCGCCGAGTCCCCCCCCTGAGGTAGGGGAAATAAATAAATAAAATAAATAAATACATAATAATAATGATATTAATAACATATATTAAAAAATAAGAATAAATAAATAATTAAATCTATTTATAAAAAAATAAATACAAAAAAAAGAATTAAAAGAATATCACAGACATGCTGACACACAAAGTCGCTACCCCAACAACTGGCCGACTCGCAGCACCTCGGAATACCCTGCAGCACCAAGCTACCACAGTAGACGCAGGGATCAGACTCAGCAGGCCCCAACCAAGACGGGCACCCGGAAGGGATGGACGGTGGGACCCAGGAGCTCCAGACACGCAGTCCGGATGCAGTAGCCTGAGGCGCCGACCCCCACCCGACAGGCAGGCCCAGAACGTACCCCCAGAAATATACATACATATATGTATACATACACATAAACATACACATGTACACATACATACACATGCATACACATATACATACATACATACATACATACATACATACATACATACATACATACATACATACATACATACATACATACATACATACATACATACACACACACACACATACATATACACAGTTTGTCAGCCCCGACAACCACCACGCGCGCGCGCTGCCACCCGTCACAACATCAGCCACCCCCCTGCACCAGACCCAGCAGCCACGGGTGCCCACACCACAAACAAACGGCAGCAGAAACAGCAACCACAACACCCCCAGATAGCCAGCACCACCCAATCAAATCGTTCAAAAAAAAAACCGCGACCGGCAACCACACGCCAACAGGATCACAGAGACCAGCCAGCGCCAGCCCGCCAGCAAGCCCAAACGCCAACACGCAAACAAGAGACACCAACACCCCCCCCCCACCAAAAGACCCCACCACCCCAACCCAAACCCGTCACTACATCTGTAAGTGCAAATTAAAACTCTACTATGCAAAGCGAAAGCTATTTATCAACAACACCCAGAAACGCCATCGGCTTCGCTTATCTAAGATGGACTGATGCAAAGTGGAAAAGTGTTCTGTGGTCTGACGAGTCCACATTTCAAATTGTTTTTGGAAACTGTGGACGTCATGTCCTCCGGAACCAAGAGGAAAAGAACCATCCGATTTGTTATAGGCGCAAAGCTCAAAAGCCAGCATCTGTGATGGGGTGTATTAGTGCCCAAGGCATGGGTAACTTACACATCTGTGAAGGCACCATTAATGCTGAAAGGTACATACAGGTTTTGGAGCAGCATATGTTGCCATCCAAGCAACGTTATCATGGACGCCCCTGCTTATTTCAGCAAGACAATGCCAAGCTACGTGTTACAACAGCGTGGCTTCATACTAAAAGAGTGCGGGTACTAGACTGGCCTGCCTGTAGTCCAGACCTGTTTCCCATTGAAAATGTGTGGCGCAATATGAAGCCTAAAATACCACAACGGAGACCCACGGACTGTTGAACGACTTAAGCTGTACATCAAGCAAAATTGGGAAAGAATTCCACCTGAAAAGCTTAAAAAATGTGTCTCCTCAGTTCCCAAACGTTTACTGAGTGTTGTTAAAAGGAAAGGCCATGTAACACAGTGGTAAAAATGCCCCTGTGCCAACTTTTTTGTAATGTGTTGCTGCCATTAAATTCTAAGTTAATAAAAATATAGTTTTTCAGTTCGAACATCAAATATCTTGTTTTTACAGTCAATTTAATACAAATTGAAAAGGATTTGCAAATCATTCTATTCTGTTTTTATTTACGAATTACACAACGTGCCAACTTCACTAGTTTTGGGTTTTGTAGAAAAAGTGTTTCTACTTCACAAAAATACTCAAGTATGTTGCAATAAAACTACTCTGACGAGTACATCCATCCATCCATCCATCCATTTTCTACCGCTTATTCCCTTCGGGGTCGCGGGGTACAATTTATCCAAAAAGTGTTACTAGCCCCTCTGCTAGCATGGATGTTGCACATAAAGAGTGTTAAAAACATTCATGCTTTCTACATAGTGAGTTTGGAAATACAGTATACATATCCAGTATACATTTTGTGTGTTTTTGTGGGTGTACAGGGTGAAGCTTGGGTGTACCACAACCCGCTGTGGAAAGTTCTGGACCAGAAGCCTTGAAAGAAGATCCAAGAGGAGTCATCAACATAAGTGAATTCAAATCCCAAAAAGACAATCAAACTTTCAAACAGGATACATCTCAGCTCGAACTGATCTAATCTCAACATTTTACATTTTCATGTGCTCGCAGACGTTTCAAAAGCCTTTCATCGTGTACAGCAGGGATGTCCAAACTATTTCCACTGAAGGCCGCACACTGTAAAATCAAAGCATTTGGGGGCCATTTTAAAATTTTTCATTTTCAAAACCAATACAGTATAGCCATTTTTTTTTTTTTACCTTTAGTGCTCCCCTCCTGTTCTCAGTCATAAACATGTTAAAAATAGGTCATATATATATATTATTTATTTATTTATTTATTTATTTATTTATTTATTTATTTTATTTTTATTTTAATAGAAGGAATGTTTTATATACTTTTTGTCAAAGCAAACAGTTTTGTATGGTGAAAACAAAATATGAAATTTCCCCAAGAAAATTTTCCAAAGTGAAATATTTAATATAAAGTCATTGGAGACTTAAATCGTTCAATAATTCATAACACCGTTGATTTTAATTCATTTAAATAACAAATAATAATGACAGTTAAAATCACACATTTTTATTAAGTGAAAAGGGGAAAAAAATCATAAAAGTGATATGGGTCATACAATTATTCTTTTTTACTTTCAACGCTTAAGACTTTAGATCAAGTTAAGATCCATCCATCTATTGTAATTTTTTAAAATAAATGTTTCATGTTTTTTTGTTGTTGCCCTTTTTGTCAAAGAAAACTTTGTATATGCAATATTTTCCCCAAAAAATATTTCAAAGCAATATTTTGGATGTAAAGTAATTGGAGGCTTGATAATAATTGTAATATTAATAATAATAATAAATATAATAAAATATATACAAATATATCAAATATAAATAATTTAAAAAATCAATAATTCATAACATTGATTTTGATTATTTTTTGAGCAGTGACAGCTTTAAAGAAAAAAAAAAACAGCCTGTCTGATAGCTTTGTTATTAGAGTCGACATTGCAACTTTTTCTTGTTACCGTAATTTCCGGACTATAAGCCGCACCTGACTATAAGCCGCACCAGCTAAATTTAGGGGAACATACAGATTGCTCCATATATAAGCCGCACCCGACTATAAGCCGCAGGGTTTTGATGTGTAATTACCGTAGTATATAGGGGTTCCTGCTACCACGGAGGGGATTGTCGGGACAGAGATGACTGTTTGGGAACGCAAAGCGTCCCATTTATTAACAATAAATCTTTCAATCATTCAATCAAACTTTCACATCTTTGACATGGCGAACAGCATTCGTGCAGAGTACAAATAATACAACGGTGCAAAGTAATACAAAGTGCTCACCTGTACGTTATCAAAATAACCAGCCTACCGGTATATGAAAAGTCAGTCTTTAATCATTGTGTCATCGTCTTCCTCCTGCGTACTAAAACCACCGAAATCCTCTTCGTCGGTGTCGGAGAAGAACAGGCCGTAAATAAGCCGCACCCTTGTATAAGCCGCAGGGACCAGAACGAGGGGAAAAAGTAGCGGCTTATAGTCCGGAAATTACGGTACATTTCACCTGTATGCTTTTTTTAAATAGTATTTTCAGAATGTGCCACGGGGCCGCATATGGCCCCCGGGCCGCACTTTGGACACCCCTGGTGTAAATCATGAAAAGTTATTTTATAAAGTACACAACAGGAGTTTCAAAATACGTACTGACAATGTTCGTGTTTTGCTGGCTCAGCAATATTTTATGGGTTTTTTATGGTTATGTACCTTCAAAGAGTTGACAAGACTCTGCAACATCGTGTGGACATCGGGGGCGGTACCTCTGGATTGGCAGACCTGGGTGGTGGTTCCTCTCTTTAAGAAGGGGCACTGGAGGGTGTGTTCCAACTATCGTGGGATCACACTCCTCAGCCTTCCCGGTAAGGTCTATTCAGGTGTACTGGAGAGGAGGCTACGCCGGATAGTCGAACCTCGGACTCAGGAGGAACAGTGTGGTTTTCGTCCTGGTCGTGGAACTGTGGACCAGCTCTATACTCTCGGCAGGGTCTTTGAGGGTGCATGGGAGTTTGCCCATACCAGTCTACATGTGCTTTGTGGACTTGCAGAAGCATTCAACCGTGTACCCTGGGAAGTCCTGTGGAGAGTGCTCAGAGAGTATGGGGTATCGGACTGTCTGATTGGGGCGGTCCGCTCCCTGTATGATCAGTGTCAGAGCTTGGTCCGCATTGCCGGCAGTAAGTCGGACACGTTTCCAGTGAGGGTTGGACTTTGTCACCGATTCCTGTTCATAACTTTTATGGACAGAATTTCTAGGCGCAGTCAGGGTGTTGAGGGTATCTGGCCAGGATCTTCAGCTCTCACTGGATCGGTTCGCAGCTGAGTGTGAAGCGACTGGGATGGGAATCAGCACCTCCAAGTCCGAGTCCATGGTTCTCGCCCGGAAAAGGGTGGAGTGCCATCTCCGGGTGGGGGAGGAGATCTTTCCCCAAGTGGAGGAATTCAAGTACCTCGGAGTCTTGTTCACGAGCAGTGTTGGGTTAGTTACTGAAAACCAGTAACTAGTTACAATTACTAGTTACTTTATTTCAAAAGTAACTCAGTTACTAACTCAGTTATTTACACCAAAAAGTAATGCGTTACTGTGAAAAGTAACTACTTAGTTACTTATTTTTCCCCCCCTTTTTTTAAGGCTCCCATTAATGCCCTTTTAGCCTTCATTTTAGTACTGTTATTGCACTGGAGAATAATACCATCTGTTGATGAACTTGAAATGCATTTGCATCACTGAGCTCAGAAAGCAATGTGGTCTACATACAACACACAAAGACAAAGATATGTTTCAAATGGCCAATTTATTTCAGGCCAGAAAAAATTGACAAAACTATTTCAAATAGCTGCAACATAATGGCACTTTAACTTTAACTCTAAGTAGATAGGATCGTTGATCCAAGACACAACTTACATTTAACTAAAATGTTATTTTCTTTGTGCTCGACAAAAGAAAAGTATTGAGAATGTGTCCATGTTAAAGGCCTACTGAAACCTACTACTAGCGACCACGCAGTCTGATAGTTTATATATCAATGATGAAATCTTAACATTGCAACACATGCCAATACGGCCGGGTTAACTTATAAAGTGACTTTTAAAACTTCCCGGGGAATATCCGGCTGAAACGTCGCGGTATGATGACGTATGCGCGTGACGAAGTCAGAGTAACGGAAGTTATGGTACCCGTAGAATCCTATACAAAAAGCTCTGTTTTCATTTCATAATTCCACAGTATTTTGGACATCTTTTGCAATTTGTTTAATGAACAATGAAGGCTGCAAAGAAGACAGTTGTAGGTGGGATCGGTGTATTAGCAGCGGACTACAGCAACACAACCAGGAGGACTTTGTTGGAGCGCTAGCCGCGCTAGCTGCCGACCTCACCTTGACTTCCTACGTCTCCGGGCCGCCAAACGCATCGGGTGAAGTCCTTCGTCCTTCTGCCGATCGCTGGAACGCAGGTGAGCACGGGTGTTGATGAGTAGATGAGGGTTGGCTGGCGTAGGTAGAGAGCTAATGTTTTTAGCATAGCTCTGTGAGGTCCCGTTGCTAAGTTGCTAAGTTAGCTTCAATGGCGTCGTTAGCACAGCATTGTTAACCTTCGCCAGCCTGGAAAGCATTAACCGTGTATTTACATGTCCACGGTTTAATAGTATTGTTGATTTTCTATCTATCCTTCCTTCTATCCTTTATTTTTTTGTTTCTATATGCAGTTAAAGCACGATGCTATCACGTTAGCTCGTAGCTAAAGCATTTCGCCGATGTATTGTCGTGGAGATAAAAGGCACTGAATGTCCATTTTGCGTTCTCGACTCTCATTTTCAAGAGGATATAGTATCCGAGGTGGTTTAAAATACAAATCCGTGATCCACAATAAAAAAAAGGAGAGAGTGGAATCCAATGAGCCAGCTTGTACCTAAGTTACGGTCAGAGCGAAAAAAGATACGTCCATCACTGTCTCTCAAGTCCTTCACTGTAACGTTCCTCATCTACGAATCTTTCATCCTCGCTCAAATTAATGGGGTAATCATCACTTTCTCGGTCCGAATCTCTCTCGCTCCATTGTAAACAATGGGGAATTGTGAGGAATACTAGCTCCTGTGACGTCACTCTACTTCCGGTATAGGCAAGGCTTTTTTTTTATCAGCGAGCAAAAGTTGCGAACTTTATCGTCGATTTTCTCTATTAAATCCTTTCAGCAAAAATATGGCAATATCGCGAAATGATCAAGTATGACACATAGAATGCATCTGCTATTCCCGTTTAAATAAAAAAAAATCATTTCAGTAGGCCTTTAAAAAACTCGACTTCTGGCTTCGCCATGATGTCTTGTTAGTTGTTATGAGAGTAGCGTATGTGTGTGTGTGTGTGTGTGTGGCCCTTTAAGATATGACAGCATGAGAGGTGAGTGACGTCAGTGAGTGAGTGGGCGAGAGAGGCGAGGGAGCGGCGACAGTGAGTGCTGTAGGTGCTCTATAGGGATGGGCGATACCACACTTTTAGGATTCGATACGATACTGATACTTTTTCTTGCATTTTCATCGATACCGATACCATTAATTTCTTATTGGCAATTTTTGTCGGTCAAAAATATTATTACTATTGTTATTATTTAAGACAAATCACAAGACAAATACAGACCATTTATACCACATTCATTATGGTCAATATATAATAAAAGTAAAATAAAAATAAAAATAAATTAAATATAAACAAAAATATAAACATTTTCACTTTTCTTATTTCTCAAAAAAAAAGTCTTGGTAGAAAAAGCTTAAAAAAACATTTATTCATAACAATGTCATGTTTCAAACCTCTTTGTGGAAGTAAATTTATAACACTTCTCTGAAGCAAAGTCAATAATTTCCTTATCACAATTAAACTAGGATTTCCTTGCCCTATAAACCTGCATACGAAAGACAGTTCCCTGAGGAAATGAACTTGGAAAAATGATCTACAAAAATGTCTGACACCATCACACCTTTAGTGTACTCGAGATATGTCGTCACACGTCACACTTTACTGAAGTCTCGGATTGCTGTTCAGGAAAAGTAACAACGCTGTCTTCTGGCTGTGTGTGTGTTGCACGTTGACCACGCTCATTCGCTGTCTCCTGTCACGTGACTGGGCCAGCTGTATACTCTGCCAGGTACAGGGCTGTCCCAGCACATAGTAAGTTAAGTAAATAATCAAAAACATCTGAAAGTGATGCTTGCACCCCCCACACACCGTTTTTTGGTTTAGATCGATACTTTTTTCAGAAAAGTGATGCCAAATGAGTAGCGTGTGAGTATCGATATATCGATACCACAGGATCGATACGCACATCCCTAGTGCTCTAGCTTGGTGGATGGCTGTGTGCAATAAAGTCACAAAGTTGCAACAAACCGCCGGGCTCGTCATTCACCCTCAGCTGTAAAGACCCTCTTCCGGGTAAACTGAAGGTTGTTAGACCCGAAGTACGGCTCTGGAGGAACGTCTCCCCTGCGGGGAGGCGTGCTTTCTGTGGGTGGGGGAAAGCACGCCTCTTCTTTTCCACCGGAGTGCTCCAATAAAACACACTCAGATCTTCAGTTTCTAGCCGATACTACATACAAAAAACGTAAAATAACGCAGTAACGCATCATGCAGTAACGGTAACTGAGTTACTGTATATAAAAAAATAACGCGTTAGATTACTAGTTACCGCCGAAACTAACAGCGTTACAGTAACGCGTTAGTCCCAACACTGTTCACGAGTGAGGGAAGAGTGGATCGTGAGATCGACAGGCGGATCGGTGCGGCGTCTTCGTTGTATCGGTCCGTTGTGGTGAAGAAGGAGCTGAGCCGGAAGGCAAAGCTCTCCATTTACCGATCGATCTACGTTCCCATCCTCGCCTATGGTCGTGAGCTTTGGGTTATGATCGAAAGGACAAGATCACGGGTACAGGCGGATCGGTGCGGCGTCTTCGTTGTATCGGTCCGTTGTGGTGAAGAAGGAGCTGAGCCGGAAGGCAAAGCTCTCCATTTACCGATCGATCTACGTTCCCGTCCTCGCCTATGGTCGTGAGCTTTGGGTTATGATCGAAAGGACAAGATCACGGGTACAGGCGGATCGGTGCGGCGTCTTCGTTGTATCGGTCCGTTGTGGTGAAGAAGGAGCTGAGCCGGAAGGCAAAGCTCTCCATTTACCGATCGATCTACGTTCCCATCCTCGCCTATGGTCGTGAGCTTTGGGTTATGATCGAAAGGACAAGATCACGGGTACAGGCGGATCGGTGCGGCGTCTTCGTTGTATCGGTCCGTTGTGGTGAAGAAGGAGCTGAGCCGGAAGAAAAAGCTCTCCATTTACCGATCGATCTACGTTCCCATCCTCACCTATGGTCGTGAGCTTTGGGTTATGATCGAAAGGACAAGATCACGGGTACAGGCGGATCGGTGCGGCGACTTCGTTGTATCGGTCCGTTGTGGTGAAGAAGGAGCTGAGCCGGAAGGCAAAGCTCTCCATTTACCGATCGATCTACGTTCCCATCCTCACCTATGGTCGTGAGCTTTGGGTTATGATCGAAAGGACAAGATCACGGGTACAGGCGGATCGGTGCGGCGTCTTCGTTGTATCGGTCCGTTGTGGTGAAGAAGGAGCTGAGCCGGAAGGCAAAGCTCTCCATTTACCGATCGATCTACGTTCCCATCCTCACCTATGGTCGTGAGCTTTGGGTTATGATCGAAAGGACAAGATCACGGGTACAGGCGGATCGGTGCGGCGTCTTCGTTGTATCGGTCCGTTGTGGTGAAGAAGGAGCTGAGCCGGAAGGCAAAGCTCTCCATTTACCGATCGATCTACGTTCCCGTCCTCGCCTATGGTCGTGAGCTTTGGGTTATGATCGAAAGGACAAGATCACGGGTACAGGCGGATCGGTGCGGCGTCTTCGTTGTATCGGTCCGTTGTGGTGAAGAAGGAGCTGAGCCGGAAGGCAAAGCTCTCCATTTACCGATCGATCTACGTTCCCGTCCTCGCCTATGGTCGTGAGCTTTGGGTTATGATCGAAAGGACAAGATCACGGGTACAGGCGGATCGGTGCGGCGTCTTCGTTGTATCGGTCCGTTGTGGTGAAGAAGGAGCTGAGCCGGAAGGCAAAGCTCTCCATTTACCGATCGATCTACGTTCCCGTCCTCGCCTATGGTCGTGAGCTTTGGGTTATGATCGAAAGGACAAGATCACGGGTACAGGCGGATCGGTGCGGCGTCTTCGTTGTATCGGTCCGTTGTGGTGAAGAAGGAGCTGAGCCGGAAGGCAAAGCTCTCCATTTACCGATCGATCTACGTTCCCATCCTCGCCTATGGTCGTGAGCTTTGGGTTATGATCGAAAGGACAAGATCACGGGTACAGGCGGATCGGTGCGGCGTCTTCGTTGTATCGGTCCGTTGTGGTGAAGAAGGAGCTGAGCCGGAAGGCAAAGCTCTCCATTTACCGATCGATCTACGTTCCCATCCTCGCCTATGGTCGTGAGCTTTGGGTTATGATCGAAAGGACAAGATCACGGGTACAAGCGGCCGAAATGAGCTTCTTCCGCCGAGTGGCGGGGCTCTCCCTTAGAGATAAGGTGAGAAGCTCTGTCATCCGGGAGGAGATCAAAGTAAAGCCGCTGCTCCTCCACAATGAGACGAGCCAGATGAGGTGGTTCGGGCATCTGGTCAGGATGCCACCCGAACGCCTCCCTAGGGAGGTGTTTTTGGGCACGTCCGACCGGTAGGAGGCCACGGGGAAGACCCAGGACACGTTGGGAAGACTATGTCTCCCGGCTGGATTAAGTGGCTGGGGAGAGGGAAGTCTTGGCTTCCCTGCTTAGGCTGCTGCCCCCACGACCGACTTCTGATAAGCGGAAGAAGATGGATGGATGGATGGGTACCTTCAAAGACTCCAGAAGGGACATGACGTCAGACTGCTGCCTTTTGTCGTCCAGCTGACCGACTCACAAACGTAACATTGGTAATAACTATTAATAAAGGTAGTTAATAAAATTGGTAATAACTGCAAGTAAACATGTTCAGGAGGCATCAACACATACCTCTGAGCGTCTGGCTCTTGATGCTAGGAAGAGCCTTCTGTCCCCGCATCGATCCTGTCCTGAGAACGAGACTGAAAGACTGAAGGAGGTTAGTTACTTCTGTGCAGTCGATGATCAGACATTTTTGTAATCTAATCTTCATGCTATATATTTAACGTAGCAGTAGAGTGTAAAAACAAGTTGACGTTATATACTTAATTGTGTTTCATTGTATCCATTCATCCATCCATTTTCTACCGCTTGCCCTTTAAAACCGTATTCAATTGTATTTACCATCTGCAAAGTATGTGAAAATACCGTCGAAACATCACAAAATGCCAGAAATTCAGTCGGCCATCTTCAGCAATTCTTGTAGATTCTACGCCACTGTAGTAACACTTCAGCACTCTGACCATTTTATTAGATCGGTCATACTGGAAATACGCAAACATTGTAAAGAGATGTGCTGTTTATCATTCACAATCCTTATGTAAGACAAGAACACATGTGCTTGGATTTTTTTATGCTTTCTAAATGGTAACTAAATATCTAACAATTGAGTAAACAGATGGAGGGTCCTCTGTTGCGCTCATTATACTCTCTGCTTCTGTTTGGTCTCAAAACTTGCTAAAAGTAAATTCTAGATTATAATTCACGCATCTCTCACCTGGTAGTATACAAATGTGACTATGGACCGACAGGCTGGTCCACTTTCACATGGCCAAAACGACAAAACCTTGTTTAACCCTTTGCGAGGACTGTGACTGATTCTTCATCTAAACACATTTATGTGAGCGTCCGGTCGGTCGACATCCCAGCGAGAGTAGAAATATTACCGTAAGTGTTTGTTTTATTATGTTTTATTAAGGTTAGTTTCTATGTTTAGCACCTAGCAATGCTGCTAATGCTATAGTGTCACAATAAAGTTACATCCGTTTAGCACTCGGCTTCTAAAACCTCTTTGTGTTCGGACTCAAAAACATAAGGTTCTGGATCATAATTCTCCCCAAAGTAATCGTTGTTGGCTTTCACAAAGTCTTGCTTGATTAGAATTGTTGTTGATGGGGAAGGGATCTGTGGTTCCTCCTCTACGTCACAGATCACATGACTGGCTTCCTCGTTATCTCTCAAAATGGCTCGGGAAACTCCTTGAGATTGATACTATTTTGATCATATCTATTTACTCGGACACTTTGGAAGTCTTTTGGTGTCATACATCAGATATATATGATAATAGCTTCATCATAGAGGGAACTTGTTTTTCCACTCTACTGCCACTTTAAGATAGAATCTTTGACTAAAACCACAAGAAAAGCCTTTTCTTACCAAGAACCAGACCTTGACCTCCTGCTTCTTCCTTCCCTACATAAAGATGATTCCTCTCTTGAATCCACCTACTACTGGGGTGTCCAAACTTTTTCCACTGAGAGCCGCACACTGAAAAATCAAAGCAAGTGGGGGCCATATTGATATTTTTTATTTTAAAAACCAATACAATATATGTAGAAAAAATGTACATTCAGGCCTCCACTCAGGCTTAATACCGGGGACCCCAAAGGGTTTAGGTAAAAAAAAAAGTGTCATTATTTAGTATTATTATTCAAAGATTAAATTTCCAGATCAACATTAGGTCTATCCGTCAATATAATTTTTTTTTTTTTTAAGATTTAAGTTGTATGCCCTTTTTGTCAAAGAAAACCCTGTTTTTTATGGAAAAAACAAAACATTTTCCCCCAATAAAATTTTAAAGTGGAATATTTCAAATTATATAATAATTGGAGCTCATAACATAACTCATAACAACATTGATTTTAATGTTTTTTTTTTTTAAGCAATGACACTTAAAAAAAAAAGTCCCACTAAAAAAGGGGAGCTCAGGAAAGTGTTAAAAATACATTTTAATTTTTTTTAAAACTTTTAACACAATAGTCTCGAGATCAACTTCACATCTATCCGTCAATTATAACTTTTATTGTTGTTTATGTTTCTTGTTTGTTCATTTTAGGCCCTTCTTTAAAAAAAAAAAAAACTTAGTTTTTTATATGTCAAACACAAAGTATGCAACACTGTCCCCAAAAAATATTTCAAAGTGGAATATTTAATGTGACGTAATTGGAGCCTCGAATAGGTAAATCATAAAAACATTGTTTTTGATTCATTATTATTTTTTAGAGAAAGAAACAGCCTGCGTGACAGCTTTGTGTTACTAGAGTCAACATTGCAACATTCTCTTGTTACATTTCACCTGTTTGCTCTTTTATACCACTTTTTATGTTTTTTGTTTTTTTTTAATCGTATTTTTAGAATGTGCCGTGGGGCCGTCAAAAAATTACCTGCGGGCCGCAAATGGCCCCCGGGCCGCACTTTGGACACCCCTGACCTACTAGGAAATGACAAAATTATACCGTATACATTAGGGGTGTAACGAGTCGTCTTAACGATTCAATTCAGAATTTGAGGTTGCCGATACGGTTCAGGGACGATATTTTTTTTTTAGAATGATACTATCCAAAACTTTCGAGTGAGTTGAAATGGATTCAGTAACATTTTTATCAAAACAGATCAAGCAGTGTGAGTGTGAAATAAATAGTAGACACTACAGGTGAACTTTCCTATATTGCTGTTATTTCTTGTAAGGAATGATGTATACATGAATTATGATACAAAACAAACAAGTAAACAACAATTAATGTTATTTCTTGTTAGGAATGATGTATACTGTACATGAATTATAATGCAAACAAGTAATCAACAATTATTGTTATTTCTTGTAAGGAATGATGTATACATGGATTATGATGTATACAAACAAATAAACAACAATTAATAAACAATGCATTCGCATCTTATTTGAATAAAGTGCAAGCAACACTTTAGCTTGAAGTAACAAGAGGAAACATTTTCTGATCACATTTTCAATATCCAAGAAGCTTTCAATAAAAGTACAGTAAACAACATATTAACAGTAGATTTAGCTTCTGTTTTGGGGTTTCAACATAAAATAATACAATATTCATATCAAAAATAAAGTGGGACCAACATCTCTTCAGGTTGAATGAACAGTAGATTTACCTTCTACTTGTATTGTTGTTTTTGACATAGAAATAATACAAATACAAAGTACATTTATGTCAAAACAATAAAGTACAAGCAAATCTCTTCAGGTTAAATGAGCAGTGGTTTGATCTGCTACTACTCTCTTTTTAATAAACAACAAAAGTCACAACAAATACAAATGCCACAACACAATTATTTGCCAAAACACGACAATATCGAGACAGAAGAGAAGTGACAGCGGACGAGTTTTGGCGTCTCATAGACTTCCTGAGTCGGAAGTTGAAAAGTGTGTAATGAAGTTGGAAAAGTAAGTGAAGTGTGACCTTTTTTTTACTTTTTCAATAAAACTAATATACTATGTTCAGGAAGTCGGTCCGTTGCCCGTAACTTTCTCCGCTGTCACGTCCGTCGCGCCCTTTGTGGCTTAAAATTGTGTTGTGGCTTTATATTATTGTGTTGTGGCGTTTGTATTTGTTGTGGCTTTTGCAATTGTGCTGTCGCCGAAAGTTGTTGTGTGGTAATTTAAGATATTGTCTTGTGACGTTTGTATTTGTTTTAACCTTTCTCAGCCATCGTAGCTATCCGCCATTTTTGTTTTGATGACTGACGGCGATGACTAGCAGACAGACTTGAATAACGTTTAAAGGCCTACTGAAATGATTTTTTTTTATTTAAACGGGGATAGCAGATCTATTCTATGTGTCATACTTGATCATTTCGCGATATTGCCATATTTTTGCTGAAAGGATTTAGTATAGAACAACGACGATAAAGATTGCAACTTTTGGTATCTGATAAAAAAAAGGCTTGCCCCTACCGGAAGTAGCGTGACGTAGTCAGTTGAACATATACGCAAAGTTCCCTATTGTTTACAATGATGGCCGCATGAAGTGAGAGAGATTCGGACCGAGAAAGCGACAATTTCCCCATTAATTTGAGCGAGGATGAAAGATTTGTGGATGAGTAAAGTGCAAGTGAAGGACTAGTGGGGAGTTGAAGCTATTCAGATAGGGAAGATGCTGTGAGAGCCGGGGGTGACCTGATATTCAGCTGGGAATGACTACAACAGTAAATAAACACAAGACATATATATACTCTATTAGCCACAACACAACCAGGCTTATATTTAATATGCCACAAATTAATCCTGCATAAAAACACCTGCGTGTTTGTTACGCTAGCTCCTAGCTCCTCTGCTAGCTCCTAGCTCCATAGAACACGCCAATACAATTCAAACACCTGATCAACACACACAATCACTCAGCCCAAAAGACCGTTCACCTAACCCAAGGTTCATAAAGCTTATATATTTTTTTAAAAGTTACGTACGTGACGCGCACATACGGTCAAGCTATCAAATGTTTAGCAGCCAAGGCTGCATACTCACGGTACCTGATATTCAGCTGGTAATGACTACAACAGTAAATAAACACAAGACATATATATACTCTATTAGCCACAACACAACCAGGCTTATATTTAATATGCCACAAATTAATCCTGCATAAAAACACCTGCGTGTTTGTTACGCTAGCTCCTAGCTCCTATGCTAGCTCCTAGCTCCATAGAACACGCCAATACAATTCAAACACCTGATCAACACACAATCACTCAGCCCAAAAGACCGTTCACCTAACCCAAGGTTCATAAAGCTTATATATTTTAAAAAAGTTACGTACATACGCAAAAAAAAGTTGCGCACATACGGTCAAGCGATCAAATGTTTAGAAGCCAAAGCTGCATACTCACAGTAGCACGTCTGCGTCTTTGTCATCCAAATCAAAGTAATCCTGGTAAGAGTCTGTGTTGTCCCAGTTCTCTACAGGCGTCTGTGTATCGAAGTCAAAAGTCCTCCTGGTTAGAGTCTCTGTTATCCGAGTTCTTCCATCTTGACTGCATCTTTCGGGAATGTAAACAAAGAAGCGCCGGCTGTGTACTGTTGTTGCTGACTACGTTCGAAAAATACGTCCATTTCGCACCGACAACTTTCTTCTTTGCTTGCTCAGCTTCCTTCTCCATAATGCAATGAACATGATTGCAACAGATTCACGAACACAGATGTCCAGAATACTGTGGAATTATGAAATGAAAACAGAGCTTTTTCGTATTGGCTTCAATGTGGAAGGCATACCCGTGTTCGCCGGGCTACGTCACGCGCATACGTCATCCTCAGAGGCGTTTCGAACCGGAAGTTTAGCGGCAAATTTAAAATGTCACTTTATAAGTTAACCCGGCCGTATTGGCATGTGTTATAATGTTAAGATTTCATCATTGATATATAAACTATCAGACTGCGTGGTCGGTAGTAGTGGGTTTCAGTAGGCCTTTAACGTCCTTGTCATTAAAAAGTCTTCAACTTCATATAAAGTCTGACGTTCTTAAATCTAAAGTTTTCTTTTTTTCTAGTTTGATAAAATGTATTTTTTGCCTTTTAAAATTATGTTAGATTGATACCAATTAGGGGTGTAAAAAATTATCGGTACAAATCGATAACGGATTTTAAATTTAACTCCAAAATACCCAGCCCAACATTTCCCACGTGACTTCTACGTGTCA
The DNA here is from genome assembly GCF_033978785.1 of Entelurus aequoreus. NCBI lineage: Eukaryota > Metazoa > Chordata > Actinopteri > Syngnathiformes > Syngnathidae > Entelurus > Entelurus aequoreus. Next base: position 2,236,650 of record NC_084750.1, read on the forward strand.
GGTGATATGTTTGCAAATATGACGACTACTCGTCGCCATAAAGCTGTGTGAAAAACAGCTGCTACTGCAGTAGCCAGTTGTGGACGCCACCAGCGAGGAAACATCTTCATTGGTCAGTTGATGATAACTTGACAACTTCTAATACTTAAGTTGGACTGCCGTGGTGTTATAACACCTCTACTTGATTGTTTCTTCTAAAATCGTCACTCAAATGTTTTGATTGATGCTAAGCACACTTTTGAGGGTACACATAATCCTTTTGGGGGTTTACTTACAGTATAAGGTGTTATGTCTTATTCAGTCTGGTGTGTCCCAGATTTAAAAGGGGGGATTTAAAAGAATAAAATAAATAACAATTATTATTATTTTAACTTTTTTGTCATTAAAAAATACAATCATGCGTGCTTACGGACTGTATCCCTGCAGACTGTATTGATCTATATTGATTTATAATGTAGGAACCAGAAATATTAATAACAGAAAGAAACAACCCTTTTGTGTGAATGAGTGTAAATGGGGGAGGGAGGTTTTTTGGGTTGGTGCACTAATTGTAAGTGTATCTTGTGTTTTTTATGTTGATTTAATAAAAAACAACTAAAAAAATATATATATACCGTATTTCCTTGAATAGCCGCAGGGGCGTTAATTAATTTAAAACCTCCTGTCACATCTGCGTTTACCGGAAACCGGCGGGATGGCCGTGCATGCGGTAATTATTTTAAAACCTCTTCTCACTCTGGCGTTTACCAAAAGGAATCCATAAAATTTAGGCGTGTGCTTTGAGTGTGATGTAAGCATACCATCATGAAAAGCACATTTAATTAAAAAAAAACGTTATTATGGTCTTACCTGTACTTATAAATGGAGTCCATTTGCAGCTCCTTCTGACCAAAAGCATCGATAACTTGTTTATAGAACTCTTCCTTATTTTCTTTCTTCAGTTTTAAAAGTCTCTGTTTCGATGGAGATATTCCTTTAATTATTACCTCCTGCTTCGATTGAAAGTCCAGTTTAGAAAACTGTTTTATTTTAGATACCGGTATGTAATCCTCCATGTTAAAAGTTCAGGCAGAGGAAAAAAAAAAAATCTCTTGCTGCGTGTGTTCACTTCTTCTGCAGTACCGGAAGTTGCAAGAAGGATCACTAGCGCGGCAGCGCCCTCTACCACCAGGAGGCGGGAGTCATTTAATGACTTATACAGTATTTCACACACGCAGCTACGGTATATTAATAAAACATAGCTGCTTACTGTTCTCTTTAGCATACTGTACCGGTATTCAATAGCTTGGACCTTAAATCCTACTGAAAAGCTCTTTATCTTTTTTCCTTTGTGCGATTGTAAACTACTGAAAGCAGCTTCCTCCATTTTGAAAATGAGGACAGATGCGTCACTCGTGACGTAACGAATTTGACCCGGTGGAAGTTCTAGCCATATGCTAAATATTTTGCGAAACGAGTTTGACCCGGCGAAAATTATAGACATGCGATAATAAAATTAATATTTTGCGAAACGAATTTGATCCAGCTTCAATAATAAACCGGCGATAAGGCCAAGCATGCGTTAATTATTTTGAGAAACGAGTTTGACCCGGCAGTAATTCTAGACGTGCGAATACTATATTCCCAGCGCCAATTCAAGGAAATACGGTATATATATATATATTTTTTTACATTTCTTGCCGCGGCCCGGTGGTTGGGGACCACTGATGTAGACCACAAGGTAGTCTTTCACATGTATAAAAATATCACAATATGACCCCTTTAATGAATGATGTTGCCTCTGCTTTACTGAGAGGTACCTCCTTGTGCTGCTCTACAGTTAGTGCCTGCTTTGCCAGCTGATCTGCCAATTAATTTCCCTTCGTGCCCCTGTGCACTGGAAGCCATAATAACTTTACACTGGTACCCTCTCAAGCCTGAACAGTATTTCATACATGTCATTACCTTATTTATTGTCCGCTTTGGGACTTAAAATATTGAATAGAGATTAAAGCTGACCTTGAGTCGGAGCAGACCACCACCTATTTTAGCTGACTCTGCTACCCATTGTAATGCTGCTGCGATTGCCAATAACTCTACTGTAAACACTGCCAAATGGTTTGTTGTTCCTTCTTTAAATGTAATTTTGATATTTTTTTTTTTTAAAAGCTAAAAACAGATATGTATATATATACATTTAAAGACATAACTTTGTGTAAGCTTTGTATCAGAGGTGACTAAGTATATTATTATTAATTATTACATTTTTACTGTTGTTTTTTTTCCCCATGTAAGAATGGAATACAAATAAAATTAATAATAATAATGATTGTGTAACTGCATAACCTAGTGCAGAGGTGTCCAAAGTGTGGCCTGGGGGCCATTTGTGGTCCGCACCTTGAGATTTGTTGGCATGTTGTTGGAAAAAATACAACCTTAAAAATGCAACAAAAAAGAGCAAAATACATTATGTCTTTGATTGATTGAATTGATTGAAACTTTTATTAGTAGATTGCACAGCACAGTACATATTCCGTACAATTGACCACTAAATGGTAACACCCGAATAACTTTTTCAACTTGTTTAAGTCGGGGTCCACGTAAATCAATTCATCGTAATGTCATGACAAAAAGCTGAAATTTTGGTATTAATACCGAACAATTTTACACTTTGTCACCTATAACGCAAAGCTAACAAAAAGGCCTCGCAAACTTTGATTTTTCAGTATGTTGCCCTTGTTGAAAAAAAGTTCAGCTAAATATTTAAGAGTTTGTATTATTGTTGTTGTAGTTTTTCAAATAAATTAATTCACAAGTTAGTATCATTTTATTTTGATTAACTGCCTAATTTAGCTTTGTTTACATTTTAAGAATATTTTATTTTTTATTTCGAGACCTTGTAATATTTTAGATCAGGGGTGTCTAAACTTTTTCCACATACTGAAAAGTCAAGTATGGGGTGGGGGGGCATTTTAATATTGTATTATCTAAAAAAAAATGCTATAAATATATATATATATAGACTAAGTGACTAAGTCTATTGTTATTAATTATTAGTTTAAAATTCAGCATTTTTGCTTTATATTCCAATTTTTTCGCTATTTTTTTTGTACATTTCTAGTGTTGTTTTGTTTAGATATTAATATTTGAAAATCCACAACTGTTAAAATTTTATCAGACACAGTAGGTATATTTGCACAAAGTATCGGATCGGTATCGGCGATACCAGCTCTAGATTTTTCTTGGTATCGGGTCGGAAAGAAAATCAGTGGTATCGCACATCACTATCCAGGACTGCATAGTTCATTGCTTACTTCTAATCTGCAATGGGATCTCCACCTGAAGTGCAGAAAGAGCAGTTGTCCTAAAAAGTTTCCAAGAAATTCTGGGTGCTGCTTGTGGCTCAACAAGTTAGCGTCATTTTATAGATCAGTGTTTTTCAACCAATTATGCAACTTCACCTAATTGGTCCAAAAAATATTTTTTGCAAATCAATAGTTATAATCTGCAAATAATGTGCCGTTGCTTAGTGTCTGTGTTGTGTAAAACTCAACAGGGTAACCGTGTAATACTCCATGTCAGTAGGTGGCAGCTGGTAGTTAAATGCTTTGCAAAATTCGGAATGTGTCGGGTGAGACCAGGATGGTTTGTTGTGATCCAAATGTGCAGACCACAGCGGGAGGCAGGGTGAAGGTAAAAAGGTATGTAATGCTTAAACCAAAAATGAATGAAAGGGAAAGGAAAAGGCAATGGCTATGTAAAAAGGAAAGTAAAACTGAACCGGCTACAAAGTAAGCAGAAACAGAATGCTGGACGACAGCAAAAACTTACGGCGTCCACAAAGTACATCCGTACATGACATGACAATTAGAGATGTCCGATAATATCGGCCGATAAATGCTTTAAAATGTAATATCGGAAATGATCTGTATCGTTTTTTTTATTATTGGTATCGTTTTTTTTATTTTTTATTTTATTTTTTTTATTAAATCAACATAAAAAACACAAGATACACTTACAATTAGTACACCAACCCAAAAAACCTCCCTCCCCCATTTACACTCATTCACACTCATTCACACAAAAGGGTTGTTTCTTTCTGTTATTAATATTCTGGTTCCTACATTATATATCAATATATATCAATACAGTCTGCAAGGGATACAGTCCGTAAGCACACATGATTGTGCGTGCTGCTGGTCCACTAATAGTACTTACCTTTAACAGTTAATTTTACTCATTTTCATTACTTAGCCTACTAGTTTCTATGTAACTGTTTTTATATTGTTTTACTTTCTTTTTTTATTCAAGAAAATGTTTTTAATGTATTTATCTTATTTTTTTTATTTTTTTTAAAAAGGACCTTATCTTCACCATAACTGGTTGTCCAAATTAGGCATAATAATGTGTTATTTCCACAATTTTATATATCGGTATCAGTTTATATCGCTATTGGTAATTAAGAGTTGGACAATATCGGGATATCGGATATCCCCAATGACAATCAACAATGTTGTCACGCCAATTTTCTTCCCATTACAAAAACCTTCCTATCCCCCATTTACTTCCGGGGTCATTTCCGCGTACGTCATTTCCTCTTACGTCTTTGACAGCGATCGATAGCACTTCGTTTGACTCTTTTTTTTATAATACAGCTTTAAAGGCCTACTGAAATGAATTTTTTTTTTATTTAAACGGGGATAGCAGATCTATTCTATGTGTCATACTTGATCATTTCGCGATATTGCCATATTTTTGCTGAAAGGATTTAGTATAGAACAACGACGATAAAGATTGCAACTTTTGGTATCTGATAAAAAAAAAGGCTTGCCCCTACCGGAAGTAGCGTGACATAGTCAGTTGAACATATACGCAAAGTTCCCTATTGTTTACAATGATGGCCGCATGAAGTGAGAGAGATTCGGACCGAGAAAGCGACAATTTCCCCATTAATTTGAGCGAGGATGAAAGATTTGTGGATGAGTAAAGTGCAAGTGAAGGACTAGTGGGGAGTTGAAGCTATTCAGATAGGGAAGATGCTGTGAGAGCCGGGGGTGACCTGATATTCAGCTGGGAATGACTACAACAGTAAATAAACACAAGACATACTGTATATATACTCTATTAGCCACAACATAACCAGGCTTATATTTAATATGCCACAAATTAATCCTGCATAAAAACACCTGCGTGTTTGTTATGCTAGCTCCTAGCTCCTCTGCTAGCTCCTAGCGCCATAGAACACGCCAATACAATTCAAACACCTGATCAACACACACAATCACTCAGCCCAAAAGACCGTTCACCTAACCCAAGGTTCATAAAGCTTATATATTTTTAAAAAGTTACGTACGTGACGCGCACATACGGACGGTCAAGCTATCAAATGTTTAGCAGCCAAGGCTGCATACTCACGGTAACTGATATTCAGCTGGGAATGACTACAACAGTAAATAAACACAAGACATATATATACTCTATTAGCCACAACACAACCAGGCTTATATTTAATATGCCACAAATTAATCCTGCATAAAAACACCTGCGTGTTTGTTATGCTAGCTCCTAGCTCCTATGCTAGCTCCTAGCTCCATAGAACACGCCAATACAATTCAAACACCTGATCAACACACACAATCACTCAGCCCAAAAGACCGTTCACCTAACCCAAGGTTCATAAAGCTTATATATTTTAAAAAAGTTACGTACATACGCAAAAAAAAGTTGCGCACATACGGTCAAGCGATCAAATGTTTAGAAGCCAAAGCTGCATACTCACAGTAGCACGTCTGCGTCTTTGTCATCCAAATAAAAGTAATCCTGGTAAGAGTCTGTGTTGTCCCAGTTCTCTACAGGCGTCTGTGTATCGAAGTCAAAAGTCCTCCTGGTTAGAGTCTCTGTTATCCGAGTTCTTCCATCTTGACTGCATCTTCCGGGAATGTAAACAAAGAAGCGCCGGCTGTGTACTGTTGTTGCTGACTACGTTCGAAAAATACGTCCATTTCGCACCGACAACTTTCTTCTTTGCTTGCTCAGCTTCCTTCTCCATAATGCAATGAACATGATTGCAACAGATTCACGAACACAGATGTCCAGAATACTGTGGAATTATGAAATGAAAACAGAGCTTTTTCGTATTGGCTTCAATGTGGAAGGCATATCCGTGTTCCCCGGGTTACGTCACGCGCATACGTCATCCTCAGAGGCGTTTCGAACCGGAAGTTTAGCGGCAAATTTAAAATGTCACTTTATAAGTTAACCCGGCCGTATTGGCATGTGTTATAATGTTAAGATTTCATCATTGATATATAAACTATCAGACTGTGTGGTCGGTAGTAGTGGGTTTCAGTAGGCCTTTAACAAAACGTCTGTATTAATCGGACAAGTATTATACTGACAAATTAACTTGAGGATATTCCTGACTGCACATTAGACTCGTGGACATATGCGGAAATTAATAACAGTGTACAATAAGTTAATGAATTATCAATCAACATTATTAAACTTTATTCAAACTAAATGTATTCGTTAAATTCAGGTTTTTTTTAGTTCTCTGTGTAAGTGAACTAAATTAAAATGACATTTATGTGCACATATGTACCTCAGTGGTCAGACAAACGACAATATTTAGAATAAGAACATAATAATAAAGAAAAACCTTGGGTATTTCTTCAAGACTTTAAAATGAGGCAAAAAACTGCAATGTAAAATGTTTTTTTATTGTTTACAAATGTTTTGTTCCAAACATTGCGCGAGCTGCACCTAAAGAATGGGGAACACAGATAAAGGACAAAGCGTCAATTATAATCACAAGTGGTGGTCACCTCAGAAGTAGACATGTTTTAGTGAAAAGCTCTTAAACCACATCAAGGTACAAACCAATAAAGGTTATTAGATTATTATTTTTGAACCAGTTATTTTTCCCCCAGCTTACATATTGGGAAATTGAAGAAAAGCTCTTCAGATTACAGTTACTAATCCATCCATTTTCTACCGCTTGTCCCTTTTTGGGGTCGCGGGGGGTCGCTGTAGCCTATCTCAGCTGCATTCGGGCGGAAGGCAGGGTACACCCTGGACAAGTCGCCACCTCATCACAGGCAGTTACTAATCATGATAAACAATACATCAGATATTTCAAGAAGTTCTCCTACCCTTCAATGCCAAAGCGCTCCATTAGAAGGACACACCACCAACGCCGGATTGACTGCATGTCCAGCTAGAGCAGATATAACAATGAGTTCATTATTTTTACCTCTCAGAGCCGCTTATTTTGAAATCTTTTAAATATCTAAATACTTACCACGCTGTAGTGAAAAGTAGTGTCCGTACAGAGCCAGAGGGAGTACTAAAAATAGAAAATAGTAATTTTTCTGAGCACATGTAATGAAAAAAATATTTCTCTACTTTGTAATAATCTACTAAATTGATGAAAAGAGCCGTCAACATCAATACTGGAAATGTGATGGATAGGAATATCTCTGGAAGCAATAATTGCAACCAAATATTTTTGTAATTTGATGCTGTGTTTCACATCATTGTGGGGGAAGTTTAACCTACTCTTCTTCTTTAAAAATGCTCAACTTACCATGAGCATGAAAACACCACAGCCATTCCCCGAGGTCTGGCGTGGGGTCTCCTGGTAATACACATTAGCACCATGAAAATGTATACAGCCTTTGGGTTCACTACAAGACATTTATATTTTATAGAGTAAACCTATTACCTGCATGTCTTTTCCAGTGAGCTCACTCCAGCTTCCTGGGACGATGTGCTGCGCAATGCTCCTGCAGTAAAAAAAGCCAAATGTGAATAAAATAAAATGCAATAAGCCACTTGGCATATTAAAACATGAAGACAAATTGTAAATAAACAAGTGAAAATTCTATTAGAACACTGCCAAAGCATGAACAAAATCACGTTTCACCAGTACTGGTCCATGACTCTGTGGTTGGGGACCCCTGTTGCACACCACTGGAACATGGCTAGAATGGGAACATAGCCGAAAGAAGAACATGTCTAAAACATGAGCATAGCGGGGAAGGGAAAGATGACTAGAACAGAACCATAGCCAAAACCAGAACATGGCTGGAACAAAAAGTGGCCAAAATGGAACTGTGGCCAGGATTATTATAAAGGGACCTAAAGATGGCTCTGTACACCTCATCACCTAAACCAGGTGGCCAAAGGGCAAACTGAGAGTCCAGCAAGAGAATTTCTCTCTTTGCTGGCCTCAACACCTATGACCGCTAGCCTGTTCATCAGATGGGGACATCTCTACGCTGCTGACCCGTCTCCACTCGGGATGGTTCCTGCTTGCCCCACTATGGACTGGACTCTCGCTGATGTGTTAGACTTTCACAATATTATGTCTGACCCACTCGACATCCATTGCTTTCGGTCTCCCCTAGAGGGGGGGGGGGGGGGTTACCCACATATGCGGTCCTCTCCAAGGTTTCTCATAGTCATTCACATTGACGTCCCACTGGGGTGAGTTTTCCTTGCCCGTATGTGGGCTCTGTACCGAGGATGTCGTTGTGGCTTGTACAGCCCTTTGAGACACTTGTGATTTAGGGCTATATAAATAAACATTGATTGATTGATTGATATAATGGTCAATGCAGAAAGAGGCATAAATAATGTAATTGCACAAGAATTATAAGATACCTCCAGTATTTTTCTTTTCAACACTTACACAGAGAAGGTAATGCTCTGGCCCGTTGTGCTTGCTCCACGCTGGGAAGAGGAGTGCATCCTTTAGATGTGCATCCCTCTGTAGTAAACATTTATGAATATTTTCGAAAGAAATTTCAGATTAGTGTAGCTATTATCTTTCAAATTTCATTGTACTCACTGGAAGGCTTGACATTGGATCGACGTCTTTGTGCTTCCACGTTGGTACAATATACATGTTGGCAATGAAGACATCTTTGCCCTGGAACAGTTTTGAATCCAAAAACATGAGGATATGTGAGGTTTTATATTAACCATTGGATCAGATTTTTTAATGACCAAAAGCAGCCTCTGTTGTGCAGCTCTAAGAAATCCTAAATGTCTCTGAGCAGCTTCCTGAACCAGCTGGAGGCAAGCATTTCCAATCTGTCATCACATTACAGATGTACCAAAGTTATACATATCCATGGAATAAGCAGTCAAGTGAAACAAACATAACAGTTACAGTACTGACCGTGGAGTCCATGTCTCTGGACAACCCGAGAGACCAAAACTCTTCTCGGGTTAAACACACCCCTCCCTCTTTAACGATCAGCTCCGTAGCTGGACGATCGCAGGCCAAAACATACTCGAGCTGTTCATGAGAAAATTTTACATTACTCGACTTGAAGATAACCTTGGCCACTTCACAAAGCAATAAATGTATATATTTTTAATCATATACTGGCTCCAATGTCAAAATTTTACTCAATTTGAAACCTGCTCACCAGTTGTTTCTGGTCGGGGTGCAGCTCCTTTTTCCAGGGTGATGTGGGGCCAGCATATGTATGGTCCGTGAAACAATGACACTGGACATGTGTCAATCATACAAATAGTTAGAAAGCTACATGTATGGACACATTAACACTTTTTTTCTGAAAAAGTACCTCAGTTTCCTCCTCCGATGATGAAGGAAGTCAGCATTTCAGCATCTCCTGGAAGCACAGGGGCTGAAGGGGAATCCTTTGGCCAGCCAGGGTGAGTCCCTAAATGAGAGAGGAGGCATATTATGATACAGGGGAGGGATATTAAGATCTCTGAACAAAAATGCCTGTAAACAGCATTCAGTTTGACATACTCGGGCGCAGAGGTTTCAGTCATATGCTTGGGCTTTCCATCCAGGGTCTCCAGCCTAACCATATTGTTTGGAAGAACCTCCATAACTCTGTAACATCAAGGGAATGAGTTCTGGCTTGGTCATCACCAATATGACAATCATGAAACATTTGACCAGTAACGTTGTGGTTAGAATTCAATATTGCATTCAAGCATGTGAGTACATTCAGACTGAATTACAATCCTAGAGTACAATAGTCAAAGACCACCATTTAGTTACCTCTTTCTTGAATTCAGTGCCCTGGTCAGTGAGGATAACTTCAGGCAAACCATGAGTAAAGAAAATGTCCCTCAAGGCCTGTGGGGCACCACAGAAATTATATTACTACAACTAATAATTACAATAGAATTGTATATATATATACATATATATATATATATAAATATATATATAAATTATGCACTTTAGTGGCTTTTTCCCTTTCTGATTATGGCCATGGGTAAGTGAAACACCAAAATATAAAGAATACCTCCTTCACATTGGCTGCTGTCTTTTTTGGGAATGTTCTTGCTTCAACCCACTTGGTGAAGTAATCGGTCAAAGTGAGACAATATATGTTCCCCTTAGACGACTTTTTCACAGGTCCAAAGAGGTCCACACCTAGAGCATGAATTCCAGTTCTCAGTTTAGCAAATATTTGAATGTGGACTGAGTTTTTGTATAGTTGTGCGTGAAAAGGTGAGGGATGTGTGAATAAACCCACTCACCAACCATGTACCAAGGTGATACGACCTTGATGGGCTTGAGCTCAGGCGCTTCGGTCTTTAACTTTTCAAAGCGCTGGCAGTCAGGACATGTGCGCACCTAAAAGCAGTAATAAAGGGAAACATATTGTAGATATGATTTGATTCCACAACACTTTGCGACCTACTACTAACTACTAACCTGAGTGTTTCAACTAAAAATAAAAATTAAAAGCAAATATCTTCCTTCTAGGAGCTTGCTTACCCAATCCAATGTGTCCTTTGTGATGGACCGCCAATAAAACCGGGGAGCAATCTTCGCTTGCATCGTCCGTGGTCCAAAATGGCCTGCATGGGCTTCGGTTAACACAGCCACTTTCTCCTCCTCTGTCCAAATGACCCTTCTGTTCCCATGGTACAAGACCTCTTCTACACAGGACAACAGCACACACAATATTGTAGTGAAATGGTTTCAACAATAATGTTGATTTAAAGTACAGACATTTAACAGTATTATATATTAATTAATATTAGTGAAATGGTTTCAACAATAATGTTGATTTAAAGTAGTACAGACATTTAACAGTATTATATATTAATTAATATTAGTGAAATGGTTTCAACAATAATGTTGATTTAAAGTAGTACAGACATTTAACAGTATTATATATTAATTAATATTAGTGAAATGGTTTCAACAATAATGTTGATTTAAAGTACAGACATTTAACATTATTATATATTAATTAATATTAGTGAAATGGTTTCAACAATAATGTTGATTTAAAGTAGTACAGACATTTAACAGTATTATATATTATTAATATTAGTGAAATGGTTTCAACAATAATGTTGATTTAAAGTAGTACAGACATTTAACAGTATTATATATTATTAATATTAGTGAAATGGTTTCAACAATAATGTTGATTTAAAGTACAGACATTTAACATTATTATATATTAATTAATATTAGTGAAATGGTTTCAACAATAATGTTGATTTAAAGTACAGACATTTAACATTATTATATATTAATTAATATTAGTGAAATGGTTTCAACAATAATGTTGATTTAAAGTAGTACAGACATTTAACAGTATTATATATTATTAATATTAGTGAAATGGTTTCAACAATAATGTTGATTTAAAGTACAGACATTTAACATTATTATATATTAATTAATATTAGTGAAATGGTTTCAACAATAATGTTGATTTAAAGTAGTACAGACATTAAACAGTATTATATATTAACTAATATTAGTGAAATGGTTTCAACAATAATGTTGATTTAAAGTACAGACATTTAACAGTATTATATATTAATTAATATTAGTGAAATGGTTTCAACAATAATGTTGATTTAAAGTACAGACATTTAACATTATTACATATTAATTAATATTAGTGAAATGGTTTCAACAATAATGTTGATTTAAAGTAGTACAGACATTTAACAGTATTATATATTATTAATATTAGTGAAATGGTTTCAACAATAATGTTGATTTAAAGTACAGACATTTAACATTATTACATATTAATTAATATTAGTGAAATGGTTTCAACAATAATGTTGATTTAAAGTACAGACATTTAACATTATTATATATTAATTAATATTAGTGAAATGGTTTCAACAATAATGTTGATTTAAAGTAGTACAGACATTTAACAGTATTATATATTAATTAATATTAGTGAAATGGTTTCAACAATAATGTTGATTTAAAGTACAGACATTTAACATTATTACATATTAATTAATATTAGTGAAATGGTTTCAACAATAATGTTGATTTAAAGTAGTACAGACATTTAACAGTATTATATATTAATTAATATTAGTGAAATGGTTTCAACAATAATGTTGATTTAAAGTACAGACATTTAACAGTATTATATATTAATTAATATTAGTGAAATGGTTTCAACAATAATGTTGATTTAAAGTAGTACAGACATTTAACAGTATTATATATTAATTAATATTAGTGAAATGGTTTCAACAATAATGTTGATTTAAAGTACAGACATTTAACATTATTATATATTAATTAATATTAGTGAAATGGTTTCAACAATAATGTTGATTTAAAGTAGTACAGACATTTAACAGTATTATATATTAATTAATATTAGTGAAATGGTTTCAACAATAATGTTGATTTAAAGTACAGACATTTAACAGTATTATATATTAATTAATATTAGTGAAATGGTTTCAACAATAATGTTGATTTAAAGTAGTACAGACATTTAACAGTATTATATATTAATTAATATTAGTGAAATGGTTTCAACAATAATGTTGATTTAAAGTACAGACATTTAACAGTATTATATATTAATTAATATTAGTGAAATGGTTTCAACAATAATGTTGATTTAAAGTAGTACAGACATTTAACAGTATTATATATTAATTAATATTAGTGAAATGGTTTCAACGATAATGTTGATTTAAAGTAGTACAGACATTTAACAGTATTATATATTTATTAATATTAGTGAAATGGTTTCAACAATAATGTTGATTTAAAGTACAGACATTTAACATTATTATATATTAATTAACATTAGTGAAATGGTTTCAACAATAATGTTGATTTAAAGTAGTACAGACATTTAACAGTATTATATATTAATTAATATTAGTGAAATGGTTTCAACAATAATGTTGATTTAAAGTACAGACATTTAACAGTATTATATATTAATTAATATTAGTGAAATGGTTTCAACAATAATGTTGATTTAATGTAGTACAGACATTTAACAGTATTATATATTAATTAATATTAGTGAAATGGTTTCAACAATAATGTTGATTTAAAGTACAGACATTTAACATTATTATATATTAATTAATATTAGTGAAATGGTTTCAACAATAATGTTGATTTAAAGTAGTACAGACATTTAACAGTATTATATATTAATTAATATTAGTGAAATGGTTTCAACAATAATGTTGATTTAAAGTACAGACATTTAACATTATTATATATTAATTAATATTAGTGAAATGGTTTCAACAATAATGTTGATTTAAAGTAGTACAGACATTTAACAGTATTATATATTAATTAATATTAGTGAAATGGTTTCAACAATAATGTTGATTTAAAGTACAGACATTTAACATTATTATATATTAATTAATATTAGTGAAATGGTTTCAACAATAATGTTGATTTAAAGTAGTACAGACATTTAACAGTGTTATATATTAATTAATATTTTTTGCACGTTACCACGAAGACAGAAGTTCCCAGCAGCGGCCCTAATCCGCTTGAAATGTTTCGAAGCCTGCTGGTGTTTGACATAAGTCCCCTGGGAAAGATAAAGACGAATATCATTCAGTGACACCACCATTTTCAGGAGATTTGGATTCTATCGATTCTATCGATCGCTGTCAATGACGTAAGAGGAAATGACTATATTATAAAAAAAATTTTAAAAAACAGCGACGGGCAGTAAGAGGAAATGACGTACGTAAGAGGAAATGATGTTAGCGGAAATGACCCCGGAAGTAAATGGGGGCTAGGAAGGTTTTTGTAATGGGAGAAAATTGGCGTGACAATTGTCCACACAAAGAAGGATAGCAACAACATCGATAGCCTTGCTTGGTAACACAAAGCAGGTGCACGGAATAGCGCTCAAAGGAAGACATGAAAGTGCTACAGGAAAACCCCAACAAAACAGGAAACGCCACCAAAATAACAGTGCAAAACAGGAACTAAAGCACTACACACAGGAAAACACTAACAAACTCAAAATAAGGCTCGAGGACCTGGTGGAGTTTCATTTTTTAAACTTTTCTGCTGGTGGTGTGCCGCCGGATTTTTTAATGAAAAAAATGTGCCTTGCCTCAAAAAAAAAAAGAAAAACACTTTTATAGATTATGTCCGTTACGCCATCTGGCAACGCACGCCACTTCCGGATTGTGCCTGCGTCATTACGTCACGTTGGTTACAAGCGGCGTCGCGCTCACTCTCACGCACGACAGACAACATGGCGGACGTCTTGGAACTTCACGAAGCGGGAGGCGAGGACTTCCCAATGGATGAGGATGGTAATGCGAACCTTTGTGTATTGGTCACTGCGGCTGGATAGTGGTTTAGTTTGATTACTAAACTTTATGGAAATATTGGGGAGTAACCGAGCTAATTGGCCAAGTGGGAAAGGGGGCCGCGCTGGCTGGTGCGGGATTGCAGGCCCTAGCCATGCTAACAGGCTAACAACGCGTCTGGGTGCTGTTGTTTTTTGTTTACATTAACATGTATTGATTCTCCCTTTTAACATGAACCGTTCAATTCCCACGAGTCGTCTTAACTATAATCCCACATACTTCCATAATGTTTGCCAGTGCAAGTGTGCTAAAAGTGCTACTGTGGTAATGCTAAGCTAACGCATAAAGTGTAGTGATGGGTTGATGAGGCCTCATGAAGCGTTTCGACACATTGCAAAACTGTATTGATACTGTGTCGATACTGTGTCACTAAATACTGACATCTGCTGGACATTAAAAATCCCTACAGGCAACCTATGGACCGACTCAACTGACACTGATTTTATGACCTAGTATATACAATAATATAAACCAAGTCATTGTATTTCATTTAGGATTATTTAATACCTTCATTTAAATAAAAATATATTTTTATCTTTTTTAGATACAGTCAAATAATGTGAACATGTATCATGACTAGGATGGTAGAAGGCGGGGATTGAACCCCAGTAACCGATTGCTGGCACGGCCACGCTACCAACTTCGCCACGCCGTCATTCCTGTACCTTCTCTAGTAACAGTAGTGATGGGTCCTGCAACACAGATGCATAGGCGCATGCGTCGAGCTCATAGAGCGAAACCCTGTGTCGGTGCGCGTACCGCTTTTAGAAAGTCACGTGACCGATCGTGAGCTGCTTTGGTCACGTGACCGATACGCGAACTGTATCGCACTGACGCCTCCTCTGTGCCCTGTGAGCAACATTCCCTCTAAGGTGCGCGCCTGCGCAATTGCGCAGTGCTCAAGCGTCCTCCGCGCACACCGTGCGCCGCACACCGTGCGCCGCACAGCCAATATATGCCGCGCACCAAATCAAACCCATCTGAATTCTAAACAAAATAAACACATTTATTCTGTGTAATTTTGAAATGCAACTTTGAGTGACAGTGACAACAAGCGGTCCTAACGGTGTTCGTCAACAACACGCATTGCGCCGCTTCCTAATAAACAGTTTGACGCGCAGGCGTCAGTGCGATACAGTTCATGAGCGGTCACGTGACCAGAACAGCTCATGAGCGGTCACGTGACCAAAACAGCTCGTGTTCGGTCACGTGACTTTCTAAAAGCGATACGCGCACCGACACAGGGTATCGCTCTATGAGCTCGACGCATGCGCCGATGCATCGGTGTTGCCGGACCCATCACTAATAAAGTGTGTTTGAATGAGATCAACACTGGACACATTTGCATAATAAAATATCGTACTTGTTTTTGTTTTTCACCCTCAGAAAGCATCCATAAGTTGAAGGAGAAAGCCAAGAAGAGGAAAGGACGCGGCTTTGGTGCTGGTGAGTAACCATATTGATGTGTTCGTTATTAAAATAAAACTATTTGTTAAATGTAAACACCCCCTGGATGCATTAAACAATGTAACAAGGTTTTCCAAAATAAATCAACTCAAGTTATGGAAAAAAAATGCCAACATGGCACTGCCATATTTATTATTGAAGTCACAAAGTGCATTATTTTTTTTAACATGCCTCAAAACAGCAGCTTGGAATTCGGGGCATTCTCTCCCTGAGAGAGCATGAGGAGGTTGAGGTGGGGTGTTTGGGGGCGTGGGGGGGATAGAGGGTAGCGGGGGTGTTTATTGTAGCGTCCCGAAAGAGTTAGTGCTGCAAGGGGTTCTGGGTATTTGTTCTCTTGTTTGTTGTGTTACGGTGCGGATGTTCTCCCGAAATGTTTGTCATTCTTGTTTGGTGTGGGTTCACAGTGTGGCACATTTTTGTAACAGTGTTAAAGTTGTTTCTACGGACACCCTCAGTGTGACCTGTATGGCTGTTGACCAAGTATGCATGGCATTCACTTGTGTGTGTGTAAAGCCGTAGGTATTATGTGACTGGGCCAGCACGCAAAGGCAGTGCCTTTAAGGTTTATTGGCGCTCTGTACTTCTCCTTACGTCCGTGTACCACTACGTACCGGGGCGTTTTAAAAAAGTCACAAATTTAACTTTTTGAAACCGATACCGATATTTTCCGAACTGATACCGATAATTTCCGATATTACATTTTAAAGCATTTATCTCTAATTTATACACATCTTTCAAATTTGAAAATAATGTGAGGTATTGGTGACATGGCTAAAGGGCTTTATCACTCTTGCATCCTGCATATTACAGACTTATTGCACATTACAGACCATGCACCTGGCTTTTTTTGCACTACTCCTTTATTTTTTGTCACTATATATTTCTCTTGGGTATATATTTGTACTTCGCACTATATCTTGTAAAGTCTTACTTGTATATAATGTTGATAGGTGACTAGCATATGTCTTGCTGTAAAGTATGCACCTAGAGCAGTGTTTTTCAACCTTTTCTGAGCCAAGGCACATTTTTTTCATTGAAAACATCTCGAGGCACACCACGAGCAGAAAACATTAAAAAATGAAACTCAGCAGCCGATATTGACAATAAAAAGACGTCCTCGCAATTGTTGGATATGAATTCAAACCATAACCAAGCATGCATCAATATAGCTCTTGTCTCAGAGTAGGTGTACTGTCGTGACCTGTCACATCGCGCCGTGACTTATTTTGAGTTTTTTTGGTGTTTTCCTGTGTGTAGTGTTTTAGTTCTTGTCTTGCGCTCCTATTTTGTTGTTGATTGTCATGTCATGTACGGATGTACTTTGTGGACGCCGTCTGCTGCTCCACACGCTGTAAGTCTTTGCTGTCGTCCAGCATTCTGTTTTTGTTTACTTTGCAGCCAGTTTAGTTTTAGCTTCGTTTTGCATAGCCTTCCCTAAGCTTCAATGCCTTTTCTTAGCGGCACTTGCCTTTTGTTTATTTTTGGTTTAAGCATTAGACACCTTTTTACCTGCACACTGCCTCCCGCTGTCGTCTGCATATTGTGATCACAACAAACCATGTTCCCGACATCTACAGAGCAATTAGCTACCTGCTGCCACCTACTGGTATGGAAGAGCATTACACGGTTACTCCGCCGAGCTCTAGACAGCACAGACACTCAACGGCACATTTGCGGATTATAATTACTGTTTTGCAAAAAATATTTTTAACCCGATTAGGTGAAATTACATAATCTCCCACGGTACACCAAACAATATCTCACGGTACACTAATGGTTGAAAAACACTGACCTAGAGTACTTGCTTGCTCAGTGACTGTATACTTGTCTATTTGTTGTATGTTTAGAGAGCTAACAACTGCCGAAGACAAATTCCTTGTATGTGCAAGTATACTTGGCCAAATAAACCTGATTCTGATTCACACTGCAGGGTCGCATGTCCAATTCGGATTTTTTTTTGTCTAATCTGATATTTTTAGTGGTCATTCACATTGTAAAAAAAATTGATTTATATTGTTAGTGCAATCTGACTCACATGATGTCGCTCGCACAGCAGTGTTCATGGAGGAAAAATGGCTTCATCTCTAGTCTCAGCACTGGCACATTTGTGTCAGTTTCGAAGATTTTGTGTAGTCAAAGTCAAGATTTTCTGAACGAAATCATTGCGCGTAAAAGAGGACAAGTATTTTGGATCTCGCAGTTTTACAGGATATTTTGCTTCAATTCCTGCTTGAAGAGCATCTCTGTGGGCGAGCAGTCGGAGAAAAGAGTGGTGGAACTTTCACGGAACATTATCTTCACCTGTTTTCTGCTCCATTGTCATCTATTTATTTTGTAACCATCTATTTTGGCAAATAATTAAAATGCTTTTTGATGATGTTGTGGTCGGATGAGTGCGACCTGAGTGCAGGAGAGTTCACATTGAAGACGCATCGCATACATATCCGATTATATACACCGTATTTTCCGGAATATAGAGCGCACTGGGATATAAGCCACACCCACTGAATCTTAGAATATTTTTTCCCATATATTAGGCGCACTGGACTATAAGTCGCAGATATTTGTGTTGTGAAATGACTTATTTAGACCAAAAATGTTTATAAATGTTTATTCACATACCTTTTGTTTCCAAGTGGTGTCTGTAACATGCGTCAGGTATGAAAAATTCGGAATCGCACTGTTCACACAATGAAAAAATACAATACAGGTCACATATGAGCAAAAAAAGAAAAGTAGTTGTGCAAAGAGTAACTGTACTTTTGGTCAAACACAGAGAGGACAGACTCTGCTTGTTGACAAACTAACCTGACAAGCTCCTGTAAATATTTGAGTTTGAAATCAATGAAAAATAAACTGCTGGAGTTGATAACTTGTGCTCTATGATCATCTCAGCCTCGTTAAGTTTAGACAGGCTTAAGTATTAAATAAATTGACCAAATAATAAATGAAAATGAACTCGATACCTTTTCTAGCATTTATAAATTGCGATGCCTATTTGTTTTCTTTGTCTCACGCTTTCCAACATGAAAGTTCCCTCTGCATCGCTCTCCGCACCTGAACGTGTTTATTAAAATTAAATGATAGAGTGAAGTGGTGAACCCTCATGTCAATCATCCACAACCTTTGTGAGACCACTGTATTACACACACACAATGCACAAAATTGAGAGACTCGCTAGCGAGAAGCACTGAAAAGTAGCAAATATTAAGAAGAAAAATGATGTCTAGTGTGGTAATATTTTGCCTTCATACGGCTGAGCAACATGAGCCCATCAAATCTAAAAAAATGAACACCAATTTGTTAAGTGATAACTAAACAAACCACCAGAGCCAATTTTTCCAACAGGGAGAAAAAAGCTGCACTTGAAGACAAGTTGTACAACTGAAAAATACCTACAAGTTATGTTCCTGTAAGTCAGAACTTTGACCTCAATTCACATCAAGTCCCTCATTCGGTGCACATGAAGTGCAGAACTGGAAAGATGAAATACTAGAATGAAATGAAACGATAATAAAAAATTTAAAAAAGAGAGAGCGAACAACTCCTTACTTTGTATTCCTGTGGTTGTTTTGCACACTTTGTGTATTGGCAGGAGGAAGTTACAACAATGAGACCACTATGCTGTTTAGTTATTGTGTTTACATGTTCAACGATACCAATTTATCCTCCATGATGGCAGCAAGGGGCTTTAATATGCCAACTTTTCTTACCTGTTGGCACCTGTTTTTGTAGATTTTAGATCCCCATAAGTCCCGTAAATTTAAAATCAAACCACAGAGGCATGGCAGAGATATTTTTGTAACATTCTATAAGCAATTAATAAATAACATGTAACCTGGGGTTATTTTTATGGCTATTTGTACCGCAATAACGCTTGTGACTGCGCAGAAGAAATGTTTTTTCTTTTCGTACACCATTAATAAAATTAGGGGAGTAAACAAAAGACCATCTGTACATATTTACTACGCTTGTTTTTTTTTAGATGAAGGTACCAGATCGCGAATGAAGGAGGACTACGACACTGTGGAGCAAGATGGAGATGAACCAGGCCCCCAGAGATGTAAGCACTGACGCTGACATGAACATCATCATCCAGTGTTTCCCACAGGACAGGCATCTGTTTGTGGTGGTGTGGTTGGAGGGTGGCGGCAGCGGCGATGACCAAGAAGAACGCGGAGTTGGAATATAATTACAACACTTTATGTACATATTTATATACAGATTTGAACAATTAGTTATTCACTGAAATATATGTATTAATTGTGGTTTTTACAAAAAATATATCTTATAAAATATAAAAGCTAAAATGTCTCTTAAAGCTCTGCCCCTTTAATTAGTGCATACTAAATAATTTAACTTTAGCCTACTACTACAACCATATTATTTACCAGCAACATAAAGTGAAACAGAGGCAGAGGTGTTCACATTATTTGACCAGTAGCAGTTACACCCATCTGAACAGGTCAGCCACCTGTTTAAAGCCCGATCACAGTTGAAATCTTGAAATGAAGGGCCTTTAATGGCCAAAACATTAACCTGGACAACATTTTAACAGCTGTTTGGCTCAGATTTTATTTTTTTCATTGCATTCACATGCTGCAGTGGACAATTTAGCTTCAGTATTAATGCAGTATCTGAAGCACCGTCTCCACGTGTGTTTATTGACAACAGGGTTATAACCTGGACACGTTAGCTCGTCGGTATGGTAACAGGTGACTGTTACTGCGTGCGTCTATCCCGGCCCCCGAGTCAAACAGCGGCGGTGTTAATGAAGCAGCGTCAGGCTGCTCACCGTCAGTGAAACGCTCTGTGAAATCGTGGATTAGCGTTAAATATATGACGAGCCGCGAGCGATGCAGCTATAACCTATCTCACCTGGTAGAGCACCCGCTGCGGCGACCCAGTTCGATCCCACCTGACAGTCGCTTTGCTCCGCGTCAATCCCCCCTCTCACCCTCTCTCCCCCCAACCCCCGTCTCTCTCCAGCTGTCCTTTCAAAATAAATGCATTCAAATCCCGAAAATAAAAAGTCAAAAGCCGAAAAATCTATTTGTGGCGGACGTAATTCTTTCGTGACGGGCCGCCACAAATAAATGAATGTGTGGGAAACAGTGTCATCAGTAATATGTTGTTGCCATGGCCATAATGCATGACCTTTGATCCTGTAGCTGTGGAGGGCTGGATCCTGTTTGTGACGGGCGTGCATGAAGAGGCCACAGAAGAAGACATCCACGACAAGTTCTCTGAGTTTGGAGAGATCAAGAACCTGCACCTCAACTTGGATCGCAGAACGGGATACCTCAAGGTGAGACCGGAAAAAGCAGGATGTTTACCTTCAACCTCAATTTCACTGGTACATCCAACATGTCAGCATCTTGTTATCATGTTGAAATGTTGTACTACAGTACCATTTATACACATTGTTGTAGTACAGCAATTCCTATCATTTATACTATTCTAGGTCAGGAGTGAGTGTGTGTGAGAAATATTTTCATAACCAACGCATAATCAAATCAGTTTCTAACTTTTTAAAAATGATTAATATTGTTAGAGGCCTCCAAACATGAAATAACACCCACATAGTCACTTTTACACTCCAATAGTAGTCATGCTGCATAAGGCTGAGCCAATCAGTAGCCACGATACTTAACAGCACCTTCTGATTGGTTTGTTCTCATTTAGTGGCCAACATAAGTATTCTTATATTTAATTTATTCATCCATATTTATGTACAAATATTCTTAATTTAAGGCCAAATATGTAGAATATGCTTTAAAAAAAAAACAACATTTTATGAGTAAAGCTGCAAACCTTAAAGTGTTTGTGGCGATGGACCACTGTAGTTAACATTGTTAAAAAATATGAACCACTGAGATCAAAATTTGTTAAAATAATACATGAAGTTGATGATTGAATCTGTTTTTATTTACTTTTTTTGGATAAACTTGCTATAATATGAAATGTTGTCAATGGGTTTCTTCCATTATATACAAGTTCAATATTTTGATCATTAACCGCAATTAACAATGACGCTCGCTTGTGGTTTACGTTAAACTACTGCAGACAAAGGCATGCGAGGCCAGCGGTGCCGTACGTATTACACTTACGTTCGCATATACGTAGAGCTGGCCAATATGGCAACAACAAAAAAATCACAATTAATTTTTTCATATCTGATCACTATCACAATTTATTTTACATTAAAGATGGATTGTCCTTTGCGGGATTATATAGCGAGTACCATTGCATCCATACTGTTTACTACTGCAGTATCTTGTAACAGACATTTCCGCCATGTTTGATGGAGGTTATATATGCTAACAGCTGACAACTGTCATTGTGTTCATATATATAACTGTTTACTAGAGATGCAACAGTACAGGTAATCCACGCTACGGTCCGTACCTGGTGTTAGGACCACACTTTTGCTTCTTTTTCAGTACGTTTTGTTGGGAGTAAATACAACTTTTTTTCCTCTCAAAATGATTTTATTTTGCTTGTCATCAAAAAGCACATTCTTGGCGTACTGAATACTAAAATACTTTTACTTCAAGTTAACATGTACTAAACACTTTCAAATGGTAAATTATTTGTATTTTTTTATTAATGTATTCATCAGTGCTTCTCACCAGTGCTTTGGCAAAAAAGCGGTGACTCACATTGTGGTGTTTTTTAAAACTCCTACTGTAGCATATATTGAATACATCCGTCCATATTGAATACAATTATATTAAAATGCAGTTTGAATTTGAGGTACTGTAAAATAATGTGTATCAACACTTAAAACACGTTTAATGATTGTTTCAGGAACAAAATGTTTTTTATCCACAAACTCAAAAATGCTTTGAACAAAGTGTGTGCAGAGGTTTTTTTTAAACATGTTATATCAGAGGAGTTTAATCTTTGCAAACACAAACAAAATTTGATTGAAGAATTTTAGATATAAACTTTTTTTTTTCTGACTATATGAATAGGCGTGTTTATTCTCCCAGTCGGGACCAATACAGTCACAAAAGCATTCTGTGCTTGCCTGCGAGTCCGCATTGAGGGCAAGATTAGAGCTGCAGCAGATAGTGAAAATCAAGTCTGTTACTAAAGTTGCTGCTTCTTCTAAGTGTTGTGTTTCCACTTCTATACTAGTGTTAGTCATATGTTTTTTATTTTATTCTTCTGGGCTACACTCCCAGCAGTGTAAGGGGACGAGGCACAACGCTGATTGGACACTAAACATCAAGTTTTGGGCTTGCTTGCTAGCATCAACCTGCAGTCTACACGTATCTCTTGTGACTGTGACTGCCAGTCACACTTATCTTTACATCTTGTACCAAATAAAATTGCTTCCAAGTCGGTAAGCACAACCAGAATTAATGCGTACATTAGGCGCACAAGGTTATAAGGTGTAATTATTTTTAAGTGCACACTTATAGTCCACAACATATAGTAAGTTTATGATCTTTTTTTTGTAGTAGGAAAAGTGTGGGTGCCTTATTACATGTCCAAGGAGTTAAGAGTCAAATAACAAAATAAATTACATTTTTGGCTCTTATGATTGATTTTTCTTTCTAGTAATAACTTGTAAATTATGTAAAGGTCAACATTTTTAAAACTATTGCTGTGATACACAAAGTTAATGAATTGCTAAATCAAAAAGCATTCTATATTTCATATAAATCACTGTTTGTTCCATATTGAACATACTGTATTGAAGTGTGGTAGTTTATGTAAAACATATTAAAATCATATCTAACATTTTGTATTTAAGTGTGTGGTAGTTTATGTACAACATATTAAAATCATATCTAACATATTGTATTGAAGTGTGTGGTAGTTTATGTAAAACATTAAAATCATATCTAACATTTTGTATTTAAGTGTGTGGTAGTTTATATAAGTACAACATATTTAAGTGCAGTCATTTATAGAAGGGAGCTGTAAGTTATTTTTCTAAATGCAAACGGGGGATCCACAAACCTAATATTCAAATCGTTAAACTGTTAGAAATGTAATAAATTGGTGGAGTATAATTGTATAAATTCTACCACACAGATTTGTTGAATATAATGTAAAAGGAGGAGAGATTTTTATTCAATTGAGATGTAGAAGAGTGACAACAAAAAGAGGCATTTCAAGTTAAGTGTTAGTTTATGAGACAAACAGTTTCCACAAACAGACAGTGGAACAAAACAATGATAATCACTTCTCTTATTAAAAACTATGTAAAAATTGTGATGATGTGAAGAAATTATTTTCAGTAAACTATCATTTTTATTTATTTTTGTTTTTTGTTCTGAAATAGAAATATTGCCTTAATAGTGTCCTGAGCTTAACAACTAATTGTCTCTCTAATTCCTTCTGCTCCTTTTTATTCACAATGTATTTTGAATTGTTGTTTGATATTTAATGAATGAAATAAAAATTAAAGTGGGAATGGAATGGACAAAAAATTATCCTCTCCATCTGTTGTCAAACTTTCAGCCAATCAGGAGCTCGCTACTCAACAACCATCAAAGTGGTCACTTTAATCCTCCTGATGGTGCTACAGACCATAATGCTTCTCTGGTGCACTGCATGTGACCTTTATAAACGCATGTCCTCCTCCTTACTGGCCACAAGGTGGCAGCAGTACCCTAGCAAGCCAAAATACAGACTACCTCCTGCAAAAATACAACTTTTATATCCAACACTGTTAACCACGTGACTACTATTGACCATATTGACTGTTGTTTCAACGCTTACACCATTTACCGCCCCCAGGGTTACACGCTGGTGGAGTACGAGACCTACAAAGAGGCCCAGGCCGCCATGGAGGGTCTCAACGGCCAGGATATGATGGGCCAGCCTATCAGCGTTGATTGGAGCTTTGTCCGGGGGCCACCCAAAAACAAGAGAAGGTGAGGACGCTAGGACTAGCTCACAGCTCCACTTTTCTCCTGCCACTCTAAAACAGCCATGTTATGTACGTTAGAGACAAAACATTGTTTATTGCTGTGTTTATTTGGCCAGTTCAGGTCACAAGGACAGGCGTAGAAAATAGATACCGTATTTTTCGGACTATAAGTCGCTCCGGAGTAAAAGTCGCACCGGCCGAAATTGCATAATAAAGAAGGAAAAAAACATATATGTCACACTGGAGTATAAGTCGCATTTTTTGGGGAAATTTATTTGATAAAACCCAACACCAAGAATAGACATTTGAAAGGCAATTTAAAATAAATAAAGAATCGTGAACAACATGCTGAATAAGTGTACGTTATATGATGCATAAATAACCAACTGAGAACATGCCTGGTATGTTAACGTAACATATTATGGTAAGAGTCATTCAAATAACTATAACAAATAGAACATGCTATACGTTTACCAAACAATCTGTCACTCTTAATCGCTAAATCCGATTAAATCTTATACGTCTAGTCTCTTACGTGAATGAGCTAAATAATATTATTTGATATTTTACGGTAATGTGTTAATAATTTCACACATAAGTCGCTCCTGAGTATAAGTCGCACCCCCGGCCAAACTATGAAAAAAAACTGCAACTTAAAGTCCGGAAAATACGGTAGTACTTGATTGATTCCTTCAGGAGAGTTCACTCAGGAAAATTACAATTCCAGTAGCAGTGTTCAGAATTGAGATCGAATCTTAAAAGTAAATAATGGGGGTATAAATGGAAATAAAATAGAAAATATAACAATAAGATAAAAATATAACAGTAAAATAAGAACATAGCAAGAGAAACTAGGCATTAGTGACCATGTTATGAAAATGTATTGCACTCTTATGGCATTGTTAATTGCACTTAAATTGTTACAATAACTGTAAATGTTTGTTTTGTAGGACGGGTGGACGTCGACGCAGCAGAAGCCCTGACAGGCGACGACGCTGACACCATCTTCCTAAAGATTATTTGTTGTTTTTTCCATTCGAACAACATTTCTATTTGACTTGACAGTTAGTCCGAAGTAAAGTTTGGCTTAAAAAGTAAGCATCAGCCATTGTTGTACTTTGCTGAAGCTGCTGTAGAATCAAAAATGTTGAGACTTTTTGTTTCCTTGTTTTTTTTATTTGATCTTTTAAATGTGTTTTGTTGTGCACAACTGTCTTTGTTTTATATGACTTGGGCAATATTAAACTTTTTGAAATGGGCTTGCATCATTGTGACAAGTGCGAGCACCTGTCAGTCTGAGCCTCTAATGCGGTCATAGGCTGAAGGCAGAAAAACATCCTCTTGGCCCCTTTTTTGATGCTAACCAATCAGCTGCTGTGGATTTCACTCGGACCTTCTTATTGGTCGGGCGAGCCATCAATCACATCTACATCCACTCACGACTGGTCGGCATTCGCGTCATCGGAAAATGTTGCCTCTTCTGATTGGCCGAATCTCCCGACTGGGCGGGCCCAACGCGTTGGGTTGACGTTGTTGTTGTAAGTGAAATTACTTTGTCGCTGCTGGTCCGGCTCGGGGATAGTACGCTCGCTTTCACACGCCAACATGCTCTAAAGTTGATATTTGTCCTCTCCGGAAGTCCCCTGACGTCCCGCCGAGTGCGTACTTGACTGGAAGAAGTAGCTTGTGCGAGGATGAACACGTCGCCGAAGGTAAGAAGGCACTTTGAGGCTTTCTCAACCTTTAAGCTAACGGCTAACATTAGCCGCTGATTAGCTCCAAGTAGCCACTCGCTCACCGAATCAACCATGATCGATCTTAACAAAACAATCGATAGTTTGTCTTTTTAAAAATTTTTTTTACAAGAACTCACATCTTATGACGTGTTTGTAAAGTTGATACACTCGTAGCTACGGCCACATGTACACCCCCCTCCTCCGTTTATGTAAGCATTGATATTTCTAATATCTAACATTTTTAATATATTTTGGACAAAGCTGCTGGTTGTTGCTGTTTACACTTATAATTCTCTCATTTTAACGCCTGAAACTATGATGTCACCTGTCACAAACGCAGCACGTGCGAGCATGCCTGATGTGTGCTCATGGAATATGAAAGTAATCACGTGTGTGCTTATGCAGCAATATGAAAGTCATCAATAGATCTGATGGTCTTAGTTTGCGAGGTGAAGTCCTAAGAAGACAAAAAAAAAGTGCATCTCGTGTCCGTGCAGGGCTGCGTTACACTTTGAATTATTTATACTCGCGTTTGTTGGCCAGGAGTGTCTCAGACACCACACGTTGGGATGTAGGCCCACAAACTGGCATGTTGCTAAAATAACATGGAAGATAATATCCACAAAATATTTCATGTCATTGTTCTGTGGTTCATTACCATGAATTGATTAACATGGACCCCGACTTAAACAAGTTGAAAAACTTATTCGGGTGTTACCATTTTAAGTGGTCAATTGTACGGAATATGTACTGTACTGTGCAATCTACTAATACAAGTCTCAATCAATCAATGTTCTCAACGCCAACTTATTCCTTTGCCAGTATTGTTATTCTGCGTATTAGTCGGTGCAAAGTTGCAGTCAAAGATTCTCTTGATACGGCAGGAGCTATTTGCTGTTTTTAAAGGCCTACTGAAACCCACTACTACCGACCACGCAGTCTGATAGTTTATGAAATCTTAAAGGCCTACTGAAATGAATTTTTTTTATTTAAACGGGGATAGCAGATCTATTCTATGTGTCATACTTGATCATTTCGCGATATTGCCATATTTTTGCTGAAAGGATTTAGTATAGAACGACGACGATAAAGATTGCAACTTTTGGTATCTGATAAAAAAAAAGGCTTGCACCTACCGGAAATAGCGTGACGTAGTCAGTTGAACATATACGCAAAGTTCCCTATTGTTTACAATGATGGCCGCATGAAGTGAGAGAGATTCGGACCGAGAAAGCGACAATTTCCCCATTAATTTGAGCGAGGATGAAAGATTTGTGGATGAGTAAAGTGCAAGTGAAGGACTAGTGGGGAGTTGAAGCTATTCAGATAGGGAAGATGCTGTGAGAGCCGGGGGTGACCTGATATTCAGCTGGGAATGACTACAACAGTAAATAAACACAAGACATATATATATATACTCTATTAGCCACAACACAACCAGGCTTATATTTAATATGCCACAAATTAATCCTGCATAATAACACCTGCTTGTTTGTTATGCTAGCTCCTAGCTCCTCTGCTAGCTCCTAGCTCCATAGAACACGCCAATACAATTCAAACACCTGATCAACACACACAATCACTCAGCCCAAAAGACCGTTCACCTAACCCAAGGTTCATAAAGCTTATATATTTTTAAAAAGTTACGTACGTGACGCGCACGTACGGTACGGTACGTGTTATGCTAGCTCCTAGCTCCTCTGCTAGCTCCTAGCTCCATAGAACACGCCAATACAATTCAAACACATGATCAACACACACAATCACTCAGCCCAAAAGACCGTTCACCTAACCCAAGGTTCATAAAGCTTATATATTTTAAAAAAGTTACGTACATACGCAAAAAAAAGCCAAAGCTGCATACTCACAGTAGCACGTCTGCGTCTTTGTCATCCAAATCAAAGTAATCCTGGTAAGAGTCTGTGTTGTCCCAGTTCTCTACAGGCGTCTGTGTATCCAAGTCAAATGTCCTCCTGGTTAGAGTCTCTGTTATCCGAGTTCTTCCATCTTGACTGCATCTTTCGGGAATGTAAACAAAGAAGCGCCGGCTGTGTACTGTTGTGGCTGACTACGTTCGAAAAATACGTCCATTTCGCACCGACAACTTTCTTCTTTGCTTGCTCAGCTTCCTTCTCCATAATGCAATGAACATGATTGAAACAGATTCACGAACACAGATGTCCAGAATACTGTGGAATTATGAAATGAAAACAGAGCTTTTTCGTATTGGCTTCAATGTGGAAGGCATACCCGTGTTCGCCGGTCTACGTCACGCGCATACGTCATCCTCAGAGGCGTTTCGAACCGGAAGTTTAGCGGCAAATTTAAAATGTCACTTTATAAGTTAACCCGGCCGTATTGGCATGTGTTATAATGTTAAGATTTCATCATTGATATATAAACTATCAGACTGCGTGGTCGGTAGTAGTGGGTTTCAGTAGGCCTTTAACATTGCAACACATGCCAATACGGCCGGGTTAGATTAGTAAAGTGCAATTTAAAATTTACCGCAAAATTATTCTGCTGAAAATGTCTCGGTATGATGACGTTTGCGCGTGACGTCACGGATTGTGCGGACATATTGGGACAGCATTGTGGCCAGCTATTAAGTCGTCTGTTTTCATCGCAAAATTCCACAGTATTCTGGACATCTGTGTTGGTGAATCTTTTGCAATTTGTTTAATGAACAATGGAGACAGCAAAGAAGAAAGCTGTAGGTGGGATCGGTGTATTAGCGGCTGGCTGCAGCAACACAACCAGGGGGACTTTGAGTTGGGTAGCAGACGCGCTACCGTGAGTACGCAGCTTTGGCTTCCAAACATTTGATCGCTTGCCCGTACTTGAGTGCCGCTATGTGCATGTCACGTACGTAACTTTGGGGAAATATATGTGCTGTGTGAACTTTGCGGAAGTGAACGGTGCTTTGGGATTGAGTGTGTTGTGCGGGTGTTTGATTTGTATTGGTGGGTTATATGGACGGGAGGGGGGAGGTGTTTGTTATGCGGATTAATTTGTGGCATATTAAATATAAACCTGGTTGTGTTGTGGCTAATAGAGTATATATATGTCTTGTGTTTATTTACTGTTTTAGTCATTCCCAGCTGAATATCAGGTCCCACCCGCCTCTCACAGCATCTTCCCTATCTGAATCACTTCCACTGCCCTCTAATCCTTCACTCTCACTTTCCTCATCCACAAATCTTTCATCCTCGCTTAAATTAATGGGGTAATCGTCGCTTTCTGCGTCCGAATCGCTCTCGCTGCTGGTGGCCATGATTGTAAACAATGTGCAGATGTGAGGGGCTCTACAACCTGTGACGTCCCGCTACTTCCGGTACAGGCAAGGCTTTTTTATCAGCGACCAAAAGTTGCAAACTTTATCGTCAATGTTCTCTACTAAATCCTTTCAGCAAAAATATGGCAATATCGCAAAATGATCAGGTGTGACACATAGAATGGACCTGCTATCCCCGTTTAAATAAGAACATTTCATTTCAGTAGGCCTTTAAGGCTCTACCAAACCAAAAAAAATAATACTAGTCAAAGATTGTGTATGCCAGGGCTATTCAACTACCTAAGGCCGGACGTCAAATCAGAATCAGAAATACTTTATTAATCCCTGAGGGGAAATTACAATTTGCAGCACAATACCATTCAAGATCAGACAAACATTACAGGGAGACAGAACAGGATCGCTGACGGGTCTGCCAACTTCTGGCACCCCTTACAAAAAAACTGAGATACAGGTAAACAATGGGGGGGGGGGGGGGGGGATGAGAAAAAAAACAAAAAAATCGGTCTAAGCCTTGGCCCCTGGAGAGGGGGTCCAGACTGAGGCCAAGGGGAAAACAACTCATAGCCATAGCACACATCCCTCTTACGCACATGTAAGAGCATCAAACGTCAAAGAAAACAAAGGACATTAAAACACATTAAAGAGCAGAGCTGATGCAACCAGCCACTTCTACATACAGCTATGAATGAAAAGTAAAAGAAACATATGCACTGTGGTGGCCTCTGCGGTGTTCCACACCATCGTCTGCTGGGGTGGGGGGGAGCATGGTGGATGTTTCCTCAGAAAGTTCGTCCGCAGGCTATATTTCTTACATTATTGAAAAGCAAACACATCGGCTTTCACACTGCACTGTAAATAAATGAATTATTCTGCCCTCGCAACTCGTTTCCAGTGTGTGCGGCTAGACTGTTAACAGCAGGAAGAAACAGAAGCTCCAGAAGTTTGGGGTATTGATTAGAGAT
Organism: Entelurus aequoreus; assembly: GCF_033978785.1. Classification (NCBI taxonomy): domain Eukaryota; kingdom Metazoa; phylum Chordata; class Actinopteri; order Syngnathiformes; family Syngnathidae; genus Entelurus; species Entelurus aequoreus. Next base: position 2,267,628 of record NC_084750.1, read on the forward strand.
GTCCGATAATGGATTTTTTGCCGATATTGTCCAACTCTTAATTACCGATACCGATATATACAGTCGTGGAATTAACACATTATTATGCCTAATTTTGTTGTGATGCCCCGCTGGATGCATTAAACAATGAAACAAGGTTTTCCCAAAATAAATCAACTCAAGTTATGGAAAAAAATGCGAACATAGCACTGCCATATTTATTATTCAAGTCACAAAGTGCATTATTTGTTTTAACATGCCTCAAAACAGCAGCTTGGAGTTTGGGACATGCTCTCCCTGAGAGAGCATGAGGAGGTTGAGGTGGGCAGGGTTGGGGTAGCGGGGGCGGGGGGTATATTGTAGCGTCCCCGGAAGTGTTAGTGCTGCAAGGGGTTCTGGATATTTGTTCTGTTGTGTTTATATTGTGTGACGGTGCGGATGTTCACCCGAAATTCTTGTTTGGTGTGGGTTCACAGTGTGGCGCATATTTGTAACCGTGTTAAAGTTGTTTATACATCCACCCTCAGTGTGACCTGTATGGCTGTTGACCAAGTATGCCTTGCATTCACTTGTGTGTGTGTGTGAAAAGCCGTAGGTAATGTGTGATTGGGCCGGCACGCAAAGGCAGAGCCTTTAAGGTTTATTGGCGCTCTGTACTTCTCCCTACGTCCGTGTACCACTACGTACCGCGGCGTTTAAAAAAGTCATACATTTTACTTTTTGAAACCGATACCGATAATTTCCAATATTACATTTTAAAGCATTTATCGGCCGATAATATCGGACATCTCTAGTATTGATGTTCCTTCTTTCCTTCCTCAGTTTCATTTCTTTACACGTCTTCCTTCATTTAGGTTTGTATGACTGAAAATATAAACATTACAAAAGTGTAATGCCCAATGTGTATTTTACATCAGCAGGCACACGACTGGGCAAATGTATTCATACAGCAGAATTCGTACTTCAGGCAATTCAAAGAACTTTACAGAAAATTGAAAGGACAAAATACAATCACCATTAAAACAATCACAAATAAGTCAAATCAATCAGATGCTGTACATAATATACTTTCAGTTTTCATTTGTACAATCAATAGTGTCCATTGTGTGTTTTACATAAATAAAATAGAATGTTTAGTGTTAATACATTCGCACAATAAACTGCAGATGTTTACGTATATAGATATTAAACTGGCCAGGGACGTTTTTCCGGTTTATGTGGGTAAGCACTTCATTTATGTCAAAATAGCATGGCTTTAAATTCCACATTTATAGAGTCGTCCCTTTCACCTCACTCTATCAGCTTCCGTCTGCTACAACGTCTCACTCTTCCTTCGTGCTGGCTTCCTAAAGCAGTAGTTCATCCTCCGTATATTCAGCTTCGAAAAGATAAGGTTGTGAATCCTCATTTGTCCAAAAATATTTGTCTTCGTTGTCTGTTACCAAGGCTGCCATTATTGGAACACAACGCCAACTTATTCCTTTGCCATAATTGTTATTCTGCGTATAAGTCAGTGCAAACTTGCAGTCAAAGATTCCCTCGATACTATTTGCTGTTTTTAAGGCTCTACCAAACCAAACAAAAAGTCTGTGTATGCCAGGGCTATTCAACTACCTAAGGCCGGACATCAAATGTTGGATGTTTCCTCAGAAAGTTTGTCCGCAGGCTATATTTCTTACATTATTGCAATGGCTTTCACACTGCACTGTAAATAAATAAATGATTCTGCCCTCGCTACTCGTTTCCAGTGTGTGTGGCTTGACAGTTAACAGCCGGAAGAAACAGAAGCTCCAGAAGTTTGGAGTATTGATGGTCCTTCTTTTGAAAACTTTTCCTTTCTCAGTTTCATTCCTTTACACGTCTTGCTTCATTTAGATTTGTAAGACTGAAAATATAAATATTACAAAAGTATAATGTCCATTGTGTATTTTACATCAGTATGCAAGGCAGGGCAAATTTATTCATAGAGCACAATTCGTACTTAATGCAATTCAAAGAGCTTTACAGAAAATTTAAAGAAAGACAAATAATTTGAAATTGAAGTCAGAAAATACAATCAACATAAAAACAATCATCCATCCATCCATTTTCTACCGCTTGTCCCCCTCGGGGTCACGAGGGGTGCTAGGGCCTATCTCATAATTAATATAAATCAATCAGATGCTGTACATAATATATTTTCAGTCTTTATTTCTACAATCAATAGTGTCCGTTATGTATTTTACATAAATAAAATAGAATGTTTAGTGTTAATACATTCGCAAAATAAACTGCAGATATTTACGTATATAGATAGTAAACTGGCCAGGGATGTTTTCCCGGTTTATTTGGGTAAGCACTTCATTTATGTCAAAATAGCATGGCTTCAAATTCCACATTTATAGAACCGTCACTTTCACCTCACTCCATCGGCTTCCGTCTGCTACGTCTCACTCTTCCTTCGTGCTGGCTTCCTAAAGCTGTAGTTCATCCTCCGTATATCCAGCTTCGAAAAGATAAGGTTGTGAATCCTCATTTGTCTAAAAATATTCGTCTTCGTTGTCTGTTACCAAGACTGCCATGATTACAACACACTTACGTTTGTTTCCGGAAGTAGGAACACACATTTGTTGCCAGAAATCGGAAGTGCGTTGCCATGGAAACGGAAATAAATGTGCTGATGAAATCAGTCCTGGAAATGATTTTAATGATCAAAATAGGGTAAATATTGTACATATTGCATATTGTTATGAAGTCGTCTGTTACTACATTATAAATATACTTGCAGTGTGTATATTGTACATATTACATATTGTTATGAAGGTGTCTATTACTACATTATAGATGTATACTTGCAGTGTGTATATTGTACATATTACATATTGTTATGGCGGTGTATGTTACTACATTTGATATATATATATATATATATATATATATATGTATGTACACAGTGGGGCAAAAAAGTATTTAGTCAGCCACCCATTGACAATCAATGGGTGGCTGACTAAATACTTTTTTGCCCCACTGTGTATATATATATATATATATATATATATATATATATATATATATATATATATATATATATATATATAGGTATATGTGTATATATAGGTATATATATATATATATGTATATATAGGTATATATGTATATATATGTATATAGGTATAGATATTATACATACAGTATATATATATATATATATATATATAGTTGCAGTGTGTATATAAAACATATTACATATTGTTATGAAAGCCTCTTACTACATTATATATACTTGCAGTTTGTGTATTGTACATGGTACATATTGTTCTGAAGGTGTCTGTTACTACCTTATATATATATATATAATATATATATATATATATATATACTTGCAGTGTGTATATTGTACTTAGTGCATATTGTTCTGAAGGTGTCTGTTACTACATCATACATATATACTTGCAGTGTGTATATAAAACGTTGATGTAGGGTTTTGAAGTTGTTTTAGAGGACTTTGAAAAGTTGTGTGTGTGTTGTGTTTCACAGAGGAAGCACAAACTAACATTTTTAAATGTGTCTCTCTGGTCAGACACAGACACCCCCTAACAGCTGCTCACTTAAGACTGCAATTGTGTGCGTGCGTGCGTGCGTGCGTGCGTGTGTGTGTGTGTGTGTGTGTGTGTGTGTGTGTGTGTGTGAGCACGAGGAATCTTGTCACTTTCGGAGTCCATTTGATGGCATTCCCTTGAGTGAGCTCTCAAACACGGTCAGATTAATAAGTAAGCTGCTATCTTGGAGTTGCTCAGGTTAGTGGGACACACTGTGCGTGTGCGTGAGGTACATACCCACTCAGATTGCACAACAAAGTGGCTAGGGCTGCACACTTTTTGAGAAAAAAAACTACCGTATTTTTCGGACCATAAGGCATTCTTAAAATCCTTTCATTTCCTCACAAATCGACAGTGCGCCTTATAACCCGGTGCGCCAAATGTACGGATTAATTCTGGTATGTGGTGTAATGATAAGTGTGACCAGTAGATGGCAGTCACACATAAGAGATACGTGTAAACTGCAAGATGACGCCAGTAAACGACACCAAAACTTTAAATTTTCCATTGAGAATGTAAAACATTACTTACTCATGGCGCTCAAAAATCTGTCAAAATGTTTTAGTACGACTTTCGTGAGAAGAAGCCACACCATTTGTTGGATTGTTGGAGCATTACGGCTACCGTAGTCAGACATACATACGAGTATTATTATGGTGTGTGTATTAGGAGCCCAAAACGGCACCTATTAGCAGACATTATCTGGCGTTTTGTTTCGCAATATTACGCAAAAACAACTTTTCTTACCTTCTGGTAACTGCTGATATGTATTTGGGATCCGCATAAGTCCTGAAAATTTGCGCACGTCCGCCATTGTAGTCCGTGCCGACACCGTAGTCGATAAGCTTCTTCTTTTTCTCTATCTTCTTGTTATGGGACATTCATCCTCCTCTGTTGCCATTTCTAATATAAAGTAGTCCGTGCCGACACCGTAGTCTATAAGCTTCTTCTTTTTCTCTATCTTCTTGTTATGGGACATTCATCCTTCGCTGTTGCCATTTCTAATATAAAGTAGTGTAAAGTTGTAACTTATATCTGTCAATAGACTCGCTATAGAAGCGCTAAAAATTAGCGGTGTGGTGGTTTTACATAATTCACCCATGGAACTTTAGTTATTAGAGAGTTCCGGTTGGACAGTTTTTCAGAGGACACATTTCTGGTGTTGTTGTTGCACTAGTGATCCACGGATGAGGAGATGCTGCTCGGTTGTTGATTGAAGTAAAGTCTGCATGTCATTAAAACAGTTAGCGCCATCTTTTGACACTTCTTCCACTCCCGTCCTTGCACGCTGCACCGCTACAACAAAGATGAGGGGGAGAAGATGCTGTTGAAGTGGAGGCACGTGAATAAACCCACCCACAAAACTGCGCATCAGACGATCAGAAAGCGACTTGAAGATGGTCTGTAAAACATCACCTATGCAACATTTTGACCAAAGAACCACCATCACATGTTATGTAGACCACAAGAAAGCGTTTTCAATTTAGAAAAAAATCATAATATGACCCTTTAATGCACCTTTTATAATGAGTTGCGCTTTTTGTATGAAAATAGACCCGCTAATCGGCAGTGCGCCTTATAATCAATCAATCAATCAATCAATTCCTTTATTGTCATTGTCATAATAACACTTAAGTCATACATGTCAATGAGATTTTGTTTGAGCTTTGTCCATCGGCATAGAAATTGCATTGAAGTGCAGGTTGACCATAGTTTACAGTTTAGCATTGTCAGGAAGATGGCGAATAGAGGGGCGTGGGGATGGGAACAGTCAGATGTCTGATGGGTGTTACGTTGATGTTGCAGCAATGCAATGTCCAGAGCACAATTATTGAGGTGGTGAAGAGTGAGCTAATAAGATGGTCCGGGGCAGCAAAGGGGCAGGCTGTTCATTTAGCAGTCTCACAGCCTGGGGATACAGACTGTGAGACATTCTGGTGGTCCTGGCGCAAATCAATCTATACCTCCTTCCAGAGGGTAGCAGGTTGAAGAGGCCATGTGCTGGATGGTATTGTCCTTCAGGATGTTGTGTACTCTCTTTAGGCAGCGAGTTGTGTACATGGCACTCATCTCTGGGAGTAATCCGGTGCGCCCTATGGTTCGGAAAATACGATAATTGCTATTTGCGATTTGTATATTTTATACATAAAACTGCAAAAAAGTGTGAAAATAAGAAGTAGAAGAAGACATGTTACTTTTAGTCAATCAACATATTCTTGTCTCAAGGTGCCACACATTAGAACAATATGCAATCATTTACTTTCAAAAATATTTGTCTTCATGCAGACTGACTCTGAGCTTTTGTGCTCTTTAACTGAAGAAATAACCGATTAAAAACTATACAGTGTTTATAAATTAATCATAATGTTTAATAATAATGCAAGTAAAAGGAACAAACAAAATAATACAATTGAATCATTTATGTAGGCAAAAATGTAACTTCAATAAATATTGAACATCTTTAAGGGGAGCTGTCAGGTTCAAACACTGATGACATTTATTAAACAAGACAAGATGCAAGGAATCAAACAGACAGAATTAAATTAGGCTCAGTGAGGAGAAACGCGTGCATACTGTATGTAGCCTTGTACAGTGTCACTACGCTCTGCCGAAAGATTGTACGCCGCCTCTTTTATTTGGACTTTCCCTGATTACATGGCAACAGCTGTTTCCAAAGGGACGGGGGTCTAGAACTTGGGCAGATCCTGCTTTCTCTCCGCTTTGTAGTTCTCGGGTCAAGACAAAATCTTTCTGTGGGTTAGAATACATCAAAGAAACAGAACACATTCATGTTGCTTCCCATCCTACACAGTGTAGTTTTACAAGCCTTCTTCTGGGTAGGA
>NC_084750.1:2279027-2317842 GCF_033978785.1 Entelurus aequoreus
AGAGCCATTAATTAAGTGTACGCTTTATTATCAGAATAGTCGTTAGGTGCAGCCCTAATGTGCTGTACAGATTGACTTTAGAAAAGAGAAGTGTTGGATACTTCTCTTGTTGCCTTATTTGTATTTGACTTTATTAAATGATTGGGTAAACTTGTATTAAAACCAGTTTTCTTTAAGTAACATAGACATTTTTAGAAGTTTGTTTATTTTATGGAGGAGGAATGTAGTTGATCATAGAACTGGCACCCAATGTTATTAAAAAAGTATTGATTTTGAATCGAATCGTTACCCCCAAGAATCGAATCGAATCATGAGGTGCCCAAAGATTCATGGCCCTAATAATTATTGATTTCACCAATGTCAAAAACGTACATTGTTGTGCAGTTTTCAGATTGTTTGCACCAATGTGTGTTCTTATCTTCATGCTGCCTGCGCACGTTAATGTCAGACTTATCTCTTGTGTAAAAATACTGACTTCTGATTTACCACCCTTGTGACACTTAAAAAAAAATTAAAAAAAAATGTCTTTAGCAGGGCGGAGGGCCCTATAAAAATGAGACAACACGTTAGCTGGCTTCTGCAGCCGCTCCCTCCACCTCTTGTCGTACCAGTCGCCGCTTTCCTCCTCGCCTGGGTGTGGCTTGATATTGAAACAACCTGTCGGGCGTGTGCGTGCCTTGCAGCACGCGTGATCACCATGGCCAAGCACAAACGGTTCTTTTGCGCTTCAATCCCAGACGGTACTTTTGCGCTTCAATCCCAGACAGCAGGCGTAATGCCAGCCCCGACCACTAGGTCGTCACATCAGCGGTAATGTCGACCGGCTGCTCGTAGCACGCCTATTTGAACCATTCAAGGCACTTCTTGCATGAGTTGTCATTGTTTGATATGAAGAGAGTGCAGAGAAAATGTGTTGGGTGTGAAATATTGACCCACTCTCAGGGTTTCCACCCAGATTGACAACATACCTGTGGCGGTGGGGGCGTGGCTTGGGGCATGGTGGGGCGTGGTCAACATGACATCACCATCATCTGCTATGATGCCATTATTTGTTCTTTTAAAAGGCTAAAAACAATGTATACATACATTTAGAAACAAATCAGTATAAATAAACATATCTTTGTTCTTACATTGTTTTGCTTCATTCTTAAATTGTTGCTGCTCGTTGTACAATGTATTTTGTTAAGAATTTCTCAAGTTTCTACAGACTTTTAGTCATTTTTTTCTTGATTAAAAAGGACTAGCAACGAGGGTTGTAGGGTATACCGGAAATAATAAAGCACCGCGGTACTAATTAATTATAAACGGTACTATGGTTTGGGCGGTATAGCTTGGTTGGTAGAGTGGCCGTGCCAGCAACTTGAGGGTTCCAGGTTCGATCCCCGCTTCTGCCATCCTAGTCACTGCCGTTGTGTCCTTGGGCAAGACACTTTACCCACCTGCTCCGAGTGCCACCCGCACTGGTTTAAATGTAACTTAGATATTGGGTGTCATTATGTAAAAGCGCTTTCAGTCACTAGAGAAAAGCGCTATATAAATATACTTCACTTCACTTCACTATACTGTTCCTGAAAAATACAGGTATTTTTTTCTTTCCGGACATGACGGTGCGCCGTCATCTCGTTGTGACATAGCGGGTAAAACGAGCAGACTGGCGCAGGTTAGGCAACGCACACGCACTGAGTGCTTACAAGCAGAAACAGTGTGGAGATAGGAAAAGGAGAATGGACGCATTTTGGATTAAAGACTAAGGATAACGTTGAAGCTATAAACACTGACACGCCGCTCTGCAAGAAGTGCTTAGCTCCTGCTCTTGTTAGCCGTTAGCGACGTCAATCTGCAGTCAGCAATGTTTTAGCTACTTCTAAATCACTAATCCTTGCCGCCATGGCGACAGATAAAGTTAATTTTCTTGCAAGTATCATCCCTGCAGGGCGAGGAATAGCTAAACATGCTTCATTACACACCGTAGGAGGATACAACAGTTTACCTCTAACAGCAAGCCAGCAATCCTGAATGTAAACAAACGGGTGGATCTATACAAATATCGACTGTAGCAATACCAACTACAAGAGTCGATACTACAATGATTACATTGATATTTTTTATTATTACAAAACCTTTTGTAATTGTTTTATTGTTTATAAAGTCAGGAAATATGTCCTTGGACACAGGAGAACTTTAATTATGACCAATGTATGATCCTGTAAGTACTTTAAACTAGAGATGTCCGATAATATCGGCCGATAAATGCTTTGAAATGTAATATCGGAAATTATCGGTATCTGTTTCAAAAAGTAAAATTTCTGACTTTTTAAAACAACGCTGTAAGGTGTGTACATGGACCTAGGGCAGGGGTCGGCAACCTTTACCACTCAAAGAGCCATTTTGACAAGTTTCACAAATTAAAGAAAACAATGGGAGCCACAAAATTCTTTTGAAAATTTAAAATGAAATAACACTGCATACAAAGCCTTTTTTGCTTTGTGCTACGTTTTAACCAGGGGTCTCAGACACACGCCCCGGCCCGCACCTTAATATGAAAGTTTAATGTTAGTGCGGTCCGCGAGTTTTAAATGAATGGTGCTTGATAGCGTCATACTTGCCAATCCTCCCAATTTTTCCGGGAGACTCCCGAATTTCAGGGCGTGATGACTCTGCTTTTAACGCCCTCTACAGCCTGCTCAAACAGCGTACCTGCTCGGCCACATGTTGAATTCAGCTTCTGCTTGCACATGTAAGAGACAGCAAGGCATACGTGCTCAACAGCCACACAGCTTACACTGACGGTGACCGTATAAAACAACTTTAACACTATTACGTTACAAATATGCGCCACACTGTGAACCCACACCAAAAAAGAATGACAAACACATTTCTGGAGAACCTCCGCACTGTAACACAACATAAACACAACAAAACAAATACCCAGAATCCCATGCAGCGCTAACTCTTCCGGTCCACCAAACCCCGCCCACCTCAACCGATGCACGGAGGGGGGGGGGGGGGGGGGGTTTGGTGGTAGCGGGGGTGTATAATGTAGACTGGAAGAGTTAGGGCTGCATGGGATTATGGGTATTTGTTGTGTTGTGTTTATGTTGTGTTACGGTGCGGAGTTTCTCAAGAAATGTGTTTGTCATTCTTTTTTGGTGTGGGTTCACAGTGTGGCGCATATTTGTAACGTAACAGTGTTAAAGTTGTTTTATACAGACACCGTCAGTGTAAGCTGTGTGGCTGTTGACCAAGTATGCCTTGCTGTCTCCTACGTGTGCAAGTAAAAGCTACATACAACATGTGGCCGGGCTGGCACGCTATTTGTACAGGCTATAGAGTACAATAAATGCACTTCCATTTGGGCACGCCCTTGTCGGAAAATATTTGCCACCGGAGATTTCTAGGAGAGGCACTGAGTTCCGTAAGCCTCCTGGGAAAATCGGGAGGGTCGGCAAGTATGCTGGGAAAATCGGGAGGGTCGGCAAGTATGCAGCTGAGCCGCATCAGAGTGGTCAAAGAGCCGCGGGTTGCCGACCCCTGACCTAGGGAGAAGTACAGAGCGCCAATAAACCTTAAAGGCACTGCCTTTGTGTGCCGGCCCAATCACATAATATCTACGGCTTTTCACACACACAAGTGAATGCAAAGCATACTTGGTCAACAGCCATACAGGTCACACTGAGGGTAGCCGTATAAACAACTTTAACACTGTTACAAATATGCGCCACACTGTGAACCCACACCAAACAAGAATGACAAACACATTTCGGGAGAACATCCGCACCGTAACACAACATAAACACAACAGAACAATTACCCAGAACCCCTTGCAGCACTAACTCTTCCGGGACGCTACAATATACACCCCCCGCTACCCCCTACCCCCCACCTCAACCCCGCCCACCTCAACCTCCTCATGCTCTTTCAGGGAGAGCATGTCCCAAATTCCAAGCTGCTGTTTTGAGGCATGTTAAAAAAAATATTGCACTTTGTGACTTCAATAATAAATATGGCAGTGCCATGTTGGCATTTTTTTCCATAACTTGAGTTGATTTATTTTGGAAAACCTTGTTACATTGTTTAATGCATCCAGCGGGGCATCACAACAAAATTAGGCATAATAATGTGTTAATTCCACGACTGTATATATCGGTATCGGTTGAAATCGGAATCGGTAATTAAGAGTTGGACAATATCGGATATCGGCAAAAAAGCCATTATCGGACATCTCTAGAGCTATTATTTGCAAAAAATAAAGTTTTCCAGTTCGAACGTTAAGTATTTTGTCTTTGCAGTCTATTCAATTGAATATAGGTTGAAAAGGATTTGCAAATCATTGTATTTTGTTTTTATTTACGATTTGCACAACGTGTCAACTTCACTGGTTTTGGGGTTTGTACATTTGAACAGAGTTGTAGATGCATACATTTTTCTTTGATTGCAATAAAAACATCTGTTTCATGTATCATAAGATTTTGTTATAATAAAACCAATCATGACATTTTTAGTACCAACATACATTTTGGTACCATTACCAACATATGTGTATCGGGACAACCCTAGGTACTACTATAAACTAACTCTGCACTTGTCCAACGTTACGGATTTTACACCCACAAACAGTCCCATTATAATGTGTTTATGAACAGCAGGTAGAGGCTAATCTTTTTGTGGCCGTCCAAAAATAAATTTGGCGTGTCGCCACAGATAAATGAACGTGTGGAAACACTAATTGTTTGATTTACAAGGTCCATGTTGTGTCTTATCTTCCAAAATGTCTTGTCCAAACCTCACGTGTCGTTTTTGAGTCCAATTAGGAAATACTTAAGGTGTGCTTGAAGAGGTTTGAAAAAGGTGTGGAGTTGCTTGTCTAGTTCTGAGAGACAAAGGCGTTCACCACGTTGTGCGTGATTGTCTGCAACAGGTGGATGTAATCAAGCTGGGATGTTAGCAGATTATTTTCTGCTGACGTCAACAATACAAATAAAACACTTTTCCATTAGTCTGCATTTTTTTTGAGCGGCACCGGCTCAGCCGTAAAATTGAAAGCTCATCTGGTGCGGACCCGCGCGTGGGCTTAGCAGCGCAATAAAGCGGAGGTTATTAGCTGGTTGAGGATGGGGTCTTCAGTCGGTCAGGCCGTGTGTTTTGCACCTTTGCCAGCCGGCGGTGCGCATCAGGAGGCCATGAAAGGGAAGTTGGACTTGGCAGATTTTTGTGTAGTGACCCAACTGCACGCCGATTGACCAGCCTGGCGGCATGCGGGCCCAGAGGTGGGATGGGGGGGGGGGAAGTCAGGGTGTGGAATCTCTGACATCAGCCGTGTGTGTTTGTGTGTGTTCACGCTTGGTCAGGCGTGGAATGTGCGCCCTGCAGAGAGACGAGAGAAAAAGTCTTGTTCATCTTGATAAGTGGAGAGGAACTACACTCGGATGTTTTTAAAGAAAGACGTGGGGGCGGACTTTAGTGGTCCACATGGGCGTTCTTTGGTCCACAGCTTCCTTCTGTCTAGATGAAGAGATTCCTACGGTCCACTAAGTCCACTTGGATGGAGGTATATTTGTCTGTATTACCAAAGCTCTCTTTGGACTAGAGCTGGGCGTTATGGCCTTTTATTAATATCTCTATTTTTAGGCCATGTCCCGATACATGATATATATTTCGATATTTTGCCTTAGCCTTGAATGAACACTTGATGCATATAATCACAGCAGTATGATGATTCTATGTGTCTACATTAAAACATTCTTGTTCATACCGCATTAATATATGCTCATTTTAAACTTTCATGCAGAGAGGGAAATCACAACTAAGTCAATTTACCAAAACCGTATTTATTAAACAGTTACTAAGCAGTGGCACAAACATTCATGTCATTTCCAAACAGAAAGTGCAACATTGTCAGAGACATTTTAAAACAAGCTATGAGTGCACTTTTGTGCATGATGTCACTAAGATGACATATCAAAACAACACTAAATTAAAGTGCACTTTTTGTACAGAACGCCACTACAATAGTTAAAAACATAGTTAAAAACAAATAAAGTGCACTTTTGTGCATGATGTCACAGAAGATATTTCAATAACTGTCAAATAAAAATAGCTGCATAATAGGAAATCAAATAGTGTGTGTCCTTCGCTATGTGGTAGGTTCCTGCAAACGCTATCCCTTCTGTTGATGACTATTTTTTTCATACGGTGTTGATCTGCAAATGGAAGACGCCAGGCTCAATTGGGTTAGTGCTGGTTGCTTCTGCATTTTGTTGGGTGTGGCACCGGCAGGAGATGTTGACATGCGGAGTTTCAAGCACTCCTTATTCTCTAGCGCAGGGGTGCTCACACTTTTTCTGCAGGCGAGCTACTTTTCAATTGATCAATTCGTGGGGATCTACCTCATTCATATATATAATTTATATTTACTTATTTATTAGATATATATTTTTGTTAACAAGTTAAAGGTGTTTAATGATAATGCATCATGTTTAACACATATAGTTAATATTGTTAACAAGTTAAAGGCCTACTGAAATGAATTTTTTTTATTTAAACGGGGATAGCAGATCTATTCTATGTGTCATACTTGATCATTTCGCGATATTGCCATATTTTTGCTGAAAGGATTTAGTATAGAACGACGACGATAAAGATTGCAACTTTTGGTATCTGATAAAAAAAAAGGCTTGCCCCTACCGGAAGTAGCGTGACGTAGTCAGTTGAACATATACGCAAAGTTCCCTATTGTTTACAATGATGGCCGCATGAAGTGAGAGAGATTCGGACCGAGAAAGCGACAATTTCCCCATTAATTTGAGCGAGGATGAAAGATTTGTGGATGAGTAAAGTGCAAGTGAAGGACTAGTGGGGAGTTGAAGCTATTCAGATAGGGAAGATGCTGTGAGAGCCGGGGGTGACCTGATATTCAGCTGGGAATGACTACAACAGTAAATAAACACAAGACATATATATACTCTATTAGCCACAACACAACCAGGCTTATATTTAATATGCCACAAATTAATCCTGCATAAAAACACCTATGTGTTTGTTATGCTAGCTCCTAGCTCCTCTGCTAGCTCCTAGCTCCATAGAACACGCCAATACAATTCAAACACCTGATCAACACACACAATCACTCAGCCCAAAAGACCGTTCACCTAACCCAAGGTTCATAAAGCTTATATATTTTAAAAAGTTACGTACGTGACGCGCACATACGGTCGAGCTATCAAATGTTTAGCAGCCAAGGCTGCATACTCACGGTACCTGATATTCAGCTGGGAATGACTAAAACAGTAAATAAACACAAGACATATATATACTCTATTAGCCACAACACAACCAGGCTTATATTTAATATGACACAAATTAATCCTGCATAAAAACACCTACGTCTTTGTTATGCTAACTCCTAGCTTCTATGCTAGCTCCTAGCTCCATAGAACACGCCAATACAATTCAAACACCTGATCAACACACACAATCACTCAGCCCAAAAGACCGTTCACCTAACCCAAGGTTCATAAAGCTTATATATTTTAAAAAAGTTACGTACATACGCAAAAAAAAGTTGCGCACATACGGTCAAGCGATCAGATGTTTAGAAGCCAAAGCTGCATACTCACAGTAGCACGTCTGCGTCTTTGTCATCCAAATCAAAGTAATCCTGGTAAGAGTCTGTGTTTTCCCAGTTCTCTACAGGCGTCTGTGTATCGAAGTCAAAAGTCCTCCTGGTTAGAGTCTCTGTTATCCGAGTTCTTCCATCTTGACTGCATCTTTCGGGAATGTAAACAAAGAAGCGCCGGCTGTGTACTGTTGTTGCTGACTACGTTCGAAAAATACGTCCATTTCGCACCGACAACTTTCTTCTTTGCTTGCTCAGCTTCTTTCTCCATAATGCAATGAACATGATTGCAACAGATTCACGAACACAGATGTCCAGAATACTGTGGAATTATGAAATGAAAACAGAGCTTTTTCGTATTGGCTTCAATGTGGAAGGCATACCCGTGTTCCCCGGGCTACGTCACGCGCATACGTCATCCTCAGAGGCGTTTCGAACCGGAAGTTTAGCGGCAAATTTAAAATGTCACTTTATAAGTTAACCCGGCCGTATTGGCATGTGTTATAATGTTAAGATTTCATCATTGATATATAAACTATCAGACTGCGTGGTCGGTAGTAGTGGCTTTCAGTAGGCCTTTAAAGGTGTTTAATGATAATACATGCATGTTTAACACATATAGATTCCTTTCTTTCATGAAGACAAGAATATAAGTTGGTGTATTACCTGATTCTGATGACTTGCATTGATAGGAATCAGACAGTGGTGCTGATAACGTCCGCATTTTCAAATGGAGGAGAAAAAAAGTCCTCCTTTCTGTCCAATACCACATGAAAGTGGTTGGTTTTTGGCATCTTATTTGTCCAGCTTCCGTACTCCTTTGTATACACTTTACAAGAAATACATTGGCGGCAAACTCCGTAGCTTGCTGGCTTGTGCACGCCAGCTTTCTGAGACTCGTAGCGCAGGCAGGATGAAGCAGAGCTTTTATTGTGAAGGCAGGAACTGTGCAGTCGGTCTTTGGAGTTTTGACGACAGGTACGGCGCCAGAGTCTGTTGAAATAAAAAGTGTTTCTCGCCTTCCTGTCGGTAATTTTTTCTTAATAATGAGCTGGCAGCAGACAGCGTCATCTCACAAGACCCTCGGGTGCCGTGAATGTCAATCAAGTGACGAAAGTGACGTCATAGTGAAGATTTATGATCGCTCGTTTTTAGGACTATTTTTTTAATGCCTGGCTGGCGGACGACTGACACACCCTCCACGATCGACCGGTAGCTCGCGATCGACGTAATGAGCACTCCTGCTCTAGCGGGTGACTTTTCAAATGATGCAACAAATTAGTAGTGCTGCTTAGGGCTGGGCGATATATCGATATACGCGATATATCGCAGGTTTGTCTCTGTGCGATATAGAAAATGACAATATCGTGATATTCGAGTATACGTTCTCACGCAGTTGCTTTTAGCTGCTGGCATTACACGACAGGCTCTTCCCACTCTGTCTTGTCTCTCCTTCTCACAGAGAGCAAGCGCACCTTCTTACATACGTCACATACTGTCACGTCATACGTCACATACGTATACGCCCTCGCGGAGCAGAGAGGTAGCAGCATGGGTAACGTTAGCTGTGATGCTAGCGAAGCCGTGCAAGTGGTAATATGAGAGAAAGAAGGTGCAAATCTGGTAACAAATGGGAGGAAGAATTAATTCCCACGAAAAACAGCAGGGGTTCCATCGTCTGGTCGGTGGTTTGGCTTCAAGTGGGAATATGTCGAACATCCATCCATCCATCCATTTTCTACCGCTTAATCCCTTCGGGGTCGCGGGGGGCGCTGGAGCCTATCTCAGCTACAATCGGGCGGAAGGCGGGGTACACCCTGGACAAGTCGCCACCTCATCGCAGGGCCAACACAGATAGACAGACAGCATTCACACTCACAACAGACAACCGTAATTTGTCAAGTGTGGGGCAAAAGCGTTTCTACAAAAAGTAGCATTACTGCTAATATGTAGCATCATTTAAAAAGTCACCTGCTAAAGAAGGAAGAGTGCTTACTCCGCATGTCAACATCTCCATTCGGTGCCACACGCCCACACCATCAAAATGCCGAGGCAAACATTTCCACATCAACACCGTATGAAAAAAATAGTCAACAACAGAAAGAGATAACGTCCGCAGGAACCTACCACATAGCGAAGGACGAACACTATCTGATTTCCTATTATGCAGCTCATTTTTATTTGACACTTATTGAAATATCTTGTGTGACATCATGCACAAAAGTGCACTTTGTTTGTTTTAAACTATTGTAGTGGCGTTCTGTACAAAAAGTGCACTTTAACTTAGTGTTGTTTTGATAAGTCATCTTAGTGACATCATGCACAAAAGTGCACTAACAGCTTGTTTTAAAATGTCTCTGACAATCTTGCACTTTCTGTTTTGGAAATGACATGAATGTTTGTGCCACTGCTTAATAACTGTTTAATAAATACAGTTTTGGTGAATTTACTTAGTTGTGATTTCCTTCTCTGCATAAAAGTTTAAAATGAGCATATATTAATGCAGTATGAACAAGAATGTTTTAATGTAGACACATAGAATCATCATACTGGTGTGATTATATGCATCAAGTGTTAATTCAAAGCTACGGCAAAATATCGAGATATATATTGTGTATCGCGATATGGCCTAAAAATATCAAGATATAAAAAAAAGGCCATATCGCTCAGCCCTAGTGCTGCTACTCTTTGTAGCATACTTGACATATTACGGTTGTCTGTTCAACATCTTCCCGCTTGAAGCCACACCACCGCCAGACGATGGACCCCATGCTGTTTTTCTTGGGAATTAATTCTTCCTCCATTTGTTACCAGATTCACATCTTTCTCTCTCTCGTATTACCACTCGTACCGCTTGGCTTGCACCACCTGCTACAGCTAACTTTACTCATGCTGCTACCTCTCTGCTGCGCGAGGGCGTATGACGTTGCATGCGCGACAGTATGTGACGTATGTAAGAAGGTGCGCTTGTTTTATGTCTCTGTGAGAAGGAGAGACAAGAGAGTGACAAAAGCCTGCAGTGTAATGCCGGCAGCTAAAAACATGTGCGTGATAACGTATACTCAAATACTCACGATATAGCCCTTTTCTATATCGCACAAACCTGCGATATATCGAGTCTATCGCCCAGCCCTACTTTGGACACTGATTTTATATATTTGAGTTTCTTGGGTTTAAATTTTGTGAACTAAATTTTTTTTTTTTTTTCATCAAATTATGCTGACAATTTCATTGTATAATAAATTGTGTTTAAAAATGCTGTTTGTGAAAGCCCCACTTAAAGTGGCAAAGAGTGTTAAAGAGTGGAAAAACAAGTTGCCTCTATATTGAAACTATTATCATATATATCTGATTTATGACACCAAAAGACTTATGTTTGCAAGTAAA
This sequence comes from Entelurus aequoreus, assembly GCF_033978785.1. Lineage (NCBI taxonomy): Eukaryota > Metazoa > Chordata > Actinopteri > Syngnathiformes > Syngnathidae > Entelurus > Entelurus aequoreus. The sequence continues at coordinate 2,290,030 of NC_084750.1, forward strand.
TAGATATGATCAAAATAGTATCAATCTCACGGAGATTCCGGAGTTATTTTAAGAGATAACGAGGAAGCCAGTCTTGTGACCTGTGATGTAGAGGATGAACCACAGATCCCTTCCCCATCAACAACAACGCTAAACAAGCAGACTTTGTGAGAGCCAACAATGATTTACTTTGGGAAAAAATGGTGATCCACAACCTTATATTTTTGAGCGCGAACACAAAGAGGATGAGCAATAAGTTTTAGAAGCCGAGTGCTAAACGGATGTAGCTTTATTGTGACACTATAGCCTTAGCAGCATTGCTAGGTGCCAAACATACAAACTAACCTTAATAAACCATAATAAAACAAACACTTACTGTAATATTTTTACACTGAATATTTTTTATAAACTGAAATTTTCTACAAATATTTTTTACACTGAATATTTTTTATAAACTGAAATTTTCTACAAAGATTTTTTTACACTGAATATTTTTAGTTATAGATTTTTTCCACAAAGATTTTTTACACTGAATATTTTTTATACACTGAATTTTTCTACAAATATTTTTTACACTGAATATTTATTATACACTGAATTTTTCTACAAATATTTTTTACACTGAACATTTTTTACACACTGAATTTTTCTACAAAGATTTTTTACACTGAATATTTTTATAAACTGAATTTTTCTACTAAGATTTTTTACACTGAATATTTTTATACACTGAATTTTTCTACTAAGATTTTTTTACACTGAATATTTTTATACACTGAATTGTTCTACAAAGATTTTTTACACTGATTTTTTTAAACACACATTTCACTTGCACATTTTTTATTTAATGAAGTTGTCGAAGAATTCGATGGAAAAAAAAAAAGTTAGTTCACACAAAATAAACTCAAAACAAATGTGTGTTAAAAAATATTTTGTGTTAAAGACACAAATGAACCTCCATACACTTGCTGCTGCTCTCAAAGCTGTCTGAAATTGACGCCTGTATCATCCAATGAAAACCTTGTATGGCGATTCTGCGTTTTGTGCATCAAAAATGCTGACTAAATGAGTTGAAAAGAGTGTGGGAGAGGAGAGAAAGCCCCATGAGTACCTTAGAACAACGCAAGAGTCTTGGCGACCACGAGCCAAAGAAGTGCAGCAGGTTACGTAACGAGACTCAACAACACACATGCACCTTGCTAAAGCCTTGCTGGATTGGATCATGGCGGGCAGGATGCTCAATGAAAGACGCACGGCGGTGCGCCGACAACAACTTCCTCCTCCCCGCGCCATAGTGTCCCAGTTATGTAAGGTCTCACTGGAGCAGGCGGGGGGCTCAGTCGCTAACCAGATTAGCCCAAGGACACCATTTCACTACACCTTATCTTCTTCCTCCTCCCAGCCAATTTGACTATGTGCTTCTTAATGCACCTCATCTTATCAGTAGGAAGTTGTCCAAGATCTGCCAAAATAGCAGTTAAAGATCTTACATAGGAATTCAGATTTTTAAGTACCAAAAACTCAAATGATCCTAAAAAGGGCATGCTGATGTTTTATGGCATACTTGCCAACCCTCCCGTTTTTAGCGGGAGAATCCCGGTATTCAGCGCCTCTCCCGACAACCTCCCGGCAGAGATTTTCTCCTGACAAACTCCCGGTATTCAGCCGGAGCTGGAGGCCACGCCCCCTCCAGCTCAATGCGGACCTGAGACTGAGTGGGGACAGCCTGTTCTCACGTCCGCTTTCCCACAATATAAACAGCTTGCCTGCCCAATGACGTCATAGAACAGACTTCTCCATTGAACACGGTGGCCGAAATTATATACTCATCATGAACGGAGAAGTTAAACAGGACAATACTGCCATCTAATGGATAGCCACCGGAACACTGAAATTCAAGTATTTTTTTATTTTTTCTATGTAAACAAAATAAATATATATATATATATACTTATATATATATATATAGCTAGAATTCACTGAAAGTCAAGTATTTCATACATATATATATATATATATATATATATATATATATATATATACGGTATATATATATATATATATATATATATATATATGAAATGAAATAAGTTTATTTCGGTCATATAATCAACCATTAAGCATTTTGTGTGACAGTACAGTACAAATTATACATATATAACAATCATACACATTTACACACAAAAAGAAAAGAAAAGAAAAAGCATGACCGAAAAAGGAATAGGCTGAAGCCAAGGCTTATATTTGCCTATCCTATACCTTCACTGAAAATAAGATTACCTGGAACATCAACATTAAAAAGAAAAAAAAAATCAATGGGATGAAAGTAATCGTTGCTATATTTTATAATTTTCAATTATTTCACCTTTCAATGTTTTCTTAAACCTTAACAAAGAAGTACATGTCTTCAACTCATCACTGAGCTTGTTCCACCATTTAACTCCTAAAACTGAAATACATTTGTATTTTGTATTCGTTCTTGCTTTACATATTTCGAAAACCAATATCCCCCGTAAATTATAGTTTTCTCCTCTTAATTGAAATAACCTAAGAATACAAGTATACATATATATATATATATATATATATATATATATATATATATATATATATATATATATATATATATATATATATATATGAAATACTCGAGTTGGTGAATTCTAGCTGTAAATAACCACGCCCCTAACCACGCCCCCAACCACCACCCCCTACCCCCCACCTCCCGATATTGGAGGTCTCAAGGTTGGCAAGTATGTTTTATGGAATATACTACAAAAACACTAGTCAAAGATCCTATACATGAGATGACGGCTTTGCTGTTTTAGGAATCTACTACAGGAGCAGTAGTCAAAGATCCTCTACCTAAGATTATGGCTTTGCTGTTTTAGGAATCTACTACAAAACACTAGTCCGAGATCCTCTACATGACAGGAGCGATCTTTTGTTTTTTTTACAAATCTGCTACAAAAACACTAGTCAAAGATCCTCTACATCAGTTTTTAATTAAATCAACATAAAAAACACAAGATACACTTACAATTAGTGCAGCAACCCAAAAAACCTCCCTCCCCTATTTACACTCATTCGCACAAAAGGGTTGTTTCTTTCCGTTATTAATATTTATAGTTCCTACATTATATATCAATATAGATCAATACAGTCTGCAGGGATACAGCACTTAGATAGTTGATACTTTCTTGGCAGAGGAAACTTCAAATAATGTTCTGGCTTCATAAGAGCCATATTATTTGCTGTTTGTGTCAAGGTTTGTTGTTGACGAACCCCAAGATGCAGAGATGATGGCAGGCATTGAATGGGAAAACATGATTTAATTAAAATACTCTGGCAAAAAACAAACAAAAGGGAACAAACAAAAGGCGCGCACAAGGCGGAGAACAAACTAAGCTATAAACTAAAATAGCACAAAGCTAACTGTGGACAATAAACAAAAACACTTACTGTGACACGAAGGAACTATGACTAAAGCGGAGTGGACAAAAGTAGACGGAGCTACAACGACAAATAAGTAGAAGGTAAGTGACAAGTATTGTAATGACAATGATCCAGCCATGACTGGAGGGCAGGACAGGTCTAAATAGGCAGCTGGCTGACTGGCACCAGGTGTGGCCACGTGCCAATCAGCCACAGCTGAGGGGACAAAGCACTTAGGGAGACAATCAGGAAATGAAGACAAAATAAAAGCACTGACAGGAACTAAAGACAGGAAACTAAGACAAACGCAGAGGAAAACTAAAACTTGGTCAAACTGTCAGGGACAACCCTGACAGTAGCCCCCCTTCCCATAACGGATACCAGACGTATAAGAAATCACCCCCCACCCACAATAAAAAAAAACAGTCCAAAGTCACGGGAGGGTGGAGGGAGGACAAGGAGGTGGGCCGCCAGGCCAAGTGTCCCCGCAATCAGCGGGGAAGAGTCATGTGGCGACGGCGAGTTGAACGCCGCCGCAATTGTCGAGGCGGCTCGACCGCCAGCGTGGAAGGGCCCACCGGGAAGGATGGTGGCGGCGCCCTCTGCTGGCCACCCGGAGAGGGTGGTGGCGGCGCCCTCTGCTGGCCACCCGGAGAGGGGGGTGGGGACCCCTGCTGGTCCACCGGAGAGGATGGTGGAGACCCCTGCTGGTCCACCGGAGAGGGTGGCGGAGACCCCTGCTGGTCCACCGGAGAGGGTGGCGGAGACCCCTGCTGGTCCACCGGAGAGGGTGATGGCGCCGTTGGTTGCAGACCCACCGGAGATGATGGTGGCGCCGTTGGTGGCAGACCCACCGGAGATGATGGTGGCGTCTGCCGGCCCACCGGAGAGCATGGTGGCGTCTGCCGGCCCACCGGAGAGGATGGCGCCATCTGTTGCAGACCCACTGGGGTGAGTAGCTGTGCCTCCACAGCTACTTGCACGGTTTCGCTAGCATCACAGGAAAACTAAAACTTGATCAAACTGTCAGGGACAACCCTGACAGTTTGTTTAAATACACTACACAAAAGTATTTGGCCACCCATCCAAATGATCAGAATCAGGTGTCCTAATCACTTGGCCCGGCCACAGGTGTATAAAATCAAGCACTTAGACATGGAGACTGTTTCTACAAACATTTGTGAAAGAATGGGCCGCTCTCAGGAGCTCAGTGATTTCCAGCGTGGAACTGTCATAGGATGCCACCTGTGCAACAAATCCAGTCGTGAAATGTCCTCGCTCCTAAATATTCCAAAGTCAACTGTCTGCTTTATTATAAGAAAATGGAAGAGTTTGGGAACAACAGCAACTCAGCCACCAAGTGGTAGGCCACGTAAACTGACAGAGAGGGGTCAGCGGATGCTGAAGCGCATAGTGCAAAGAGGTCTGCACAGTCAGTTGCTACAGAGCTCCAAACTTCATGTGACCTTACAATTAGCCCACGTACAGTATGCAGAGAGCTTCATGGAATGGGTTTCCATGGCCGAGCAGCTGCATCTAAGCCGTGCATCACCAAGTCCAATGCAAAGCGTGGGATGCAGTGGTGTAAAGCATGTCGCCACTGGACTCTAGAGCAGTGGAGACGCCTTCTCTGGAGTGATGAATCACACTTTTCCATCTGGCAATCTGATTGACGAGTCTGGGTTTGGAGGTTGCCAGGAGAACGGTACATTTCAGACTGCATTGTGCTGAGTGTGAAATTTGGTGGTGGAGGAATTATGGTGTGGGGTTGTTTTTCAGGAGTTGGGCTTGACCTCTTAGTTCCAGTGAAAGGAACTTTGAATGCTCCAGGATACCAAAACATTTTGGACAATTTCCTGCTCCCAACTTTGTGGGAACAATTTGGAGCGGGCCCCTTCCTCTTCCAACATGACTGTGCACCAGTGCACAAAGCAAGGTCCATAAAGACATGGATGACAGAGTCTGGTGTGGAGGAACTTGACTGGCCTGCACAGAGTCTTGACCTGAACCCGATAGAACACCTTTGGGATGAAGTAGAACAGAGGCTGAGAGCCAGTCCTTCTCGACCAACATCAGTGTGTAACCTCACCAATGCGCTTTTGGAAGAATGGTGGAAAATTCCTATAAACACACTCCGCAACCTTGTGGACAGCCTTCCCAGAAGAGTTGAAGCTGTAATAGCTGCAAAAGGTGGACCCACATCATATTGAACCCTGTGGGTTAGGAATGGGATGGCACTTCAAGGCAGGTGGCCAAATACTTTTGGCAATATGAGTGTATGTTTTTTTTATATACCTAAAAATCGGATTTGACCAAAAAATCTGAATTGGCCATCCTACGCTGCAGTGTGAACATAGACTTGAATGTAGAGACAAACCATAATAGGACTACTTGAAGTCAGACTCTGCGCACACGTGGGAAAATCAGATCCTTTATGCATAGATTGACTCGTTCGGATAAAAAGTGAGCGCTTTCCTTCCCTTCTTCAATCATCCGAAGGCTGGCCCCTCAGCAGTCAGGTGACCCTTGGCAGCCTTGCTAGGCCGAGGTGACCTCTCGTCTGCCCGCCTTGATCCCGGCCTTTCTCCCACGTGTGGTCAGCAGCTCCTGTTACGTAAGAGCCTCCCGCCACCGCCGCTCCTCTTTGTGTCGAACCTTTTTATTGCACGCTTGGGAGAAATGGTTTTGTGCAAAAAAAAAACAATTTCATTCTTATGGTCGACTCTCTCCTTGAGTGTCAAAACATCCATGTCCTTCAGGACATTCAGATGTTCGAGTTGTCACATTTCCCAGAACTCCACACAAGCCGTTCCAGCATCAAATCGTGCGGCTTATTCTGGAGAATCTAGTCAACAATTCTACACATTCCCAACACTTTTCTTGTAATTCCACATTTTCCGTCCTTTTGAAAGTCCCAATTGTTACTAAAGGTGGGAAGGGTTCATGAAATGACATTATTACCATTTATCAGTTGTGGTTCCTACACAAATAGCAAAGTATTAGCAGCTCTTCACTTTTTGTTGTGTTAAAATCTTATTCTAAAATGGAATACATTAATTTGTGTACTCAAAATTCTACACACAATACCCCATAATGACAATGTGACAAGTTTAGTTTTTTTAAATCAGAATAGTTTTATTGCCATTGTTTGAGAACGGGTTCACAAACTAGGAATTTTTTCTTGGTGCAAACGTGCGACATAAAACACATATAACACATATTTGGTAATAAAAAGAGCTGTGACTGAGCTATCAGATAGACTTAGAAGGAATTCAAGGAATTCAAGGAGCTGCTGTTAGGAGTTATTGTTCATTTGCCTGATGGCCGAGGGGAAAAAACTGTTCAGGTGGCGGGAGGTGTGGGTTTGGATGGAGCGTAGTCTCCTGCCTGAGGGGAGAGGGGAGACATAAAACCCATACAACACATATTTGGTAATAAAAAGAGCTGTGACTGAGCTATCAGATAGACTTAGAAGGAATTCAAGGAATTCAAGGAGCTGCTGTTAGGAGTTATTGTTCATTTGCCTGATGGCCTAGGGGAAAAAACTGTTCAGGTGGCGGGAGGTGTGGGTCTGGATGGAGCGTAGTCTCCTGCCTGAGGGGAGAGGGGAGAATAGTGTGTGTCCAGGGTGAGAAGAGTCAGCTGTGATCCGACCCACACGCCTCCTGGTCCTGGAGGAGAACAAGTCCTGGAGGGATGGGAGCTTGCAGCCAATCACCTTCTCAGCAGCACGTACGATGCGCTGCAGTCTATTCTTATCCTGGACTGTGGCGCCGGGGAACCACACTGTGATGGAGGAGGTCAGGATGGACTCTATGATGGCTGAGTAAAACTGCACCAGCATCTCGGTCGGCACCTTAAGTTTCCTCAGCTGCCGCAGGAAGTACATCCTCTGCTGGGCCTTCTTGATGAGGGAGCTGATGGTCAGCTCCCACTTGAGGTCCTGGGTGATGGTGGTGCCCAAGAAACGGAAGGAGTCCACAATGGGGACGGGGGTGGGAGAGTCAATCAGGGTGAGGGGGGATGGTGGGGCTGTGACTTTCCTGAAGTCCATGATCATCTCCACTGTTTTCTGGGCGTTCAGCTCCAGGTTGTTGAGGCTGCACCAGGACGTCAGCCGGTCCACCGCTCTCCTGTAGGCGGACTCATCGCCATTCGAGATGAGCCCGATGAGGGTGGTGTCATCCGCAAACTTGAGCAGTTTTACTGATTGGTGACTGGAGGTGCAGCAGTTTGTATACAGGGAGAAGAGCCAGGGGGAGAGTACACAGCCCTGAGGAGTACCAGTGTTTGTGGTTCGACTGTCCGAGACAATCTTCCCCAGCCGTACGTGCTGTCTTCGGTCTGTCAGGAAGTCATTAATCCAACTGCAGAGGGAGTCGGGCACGCTGAGCTGGTAGAGCTTGTCTCGTAGCAGTCCAGGGAGGATGGTGTTGAAGGCAGAGCTGAAGTCCACAAACAGGATCCAAATGTATTCAAACTTTTTCCTCAATACTTTTTTAATGCACCTTTTGGCAGCAATTCCAGCCTCAAGTGCTTGGCACAGCTATCTTTGGGCACTTTCAACCATTCCTCTTTGCAGCACCTCTCAAGCTCCATCAGGTTGGATGGGAAGGTTTTCATCCAGGATGTCTCTGTACATTGCAGCATTCATCTTTCCCTCTGTCCTGACTAGTCTCCCATCCCCACAGCATGATGCTGCCACCACCATGCTTCACTATAGGGATGGTATTGGCCTGGTGATGAGCGGTGCCTGGTTTCCTTGGGCAGTATAGCTCGGTTGGTAGAGTGGCCGTGCCAGCAACTTGAGGGTTCCAGGTTCCGCCATCCTAGTCACTGCCATTGTGTCCTTGGGCAAGACACTTTACCCACCTGCTCCCAGTGCCACCCACACTGGTTTAAATGTAACTTAGATATTGGGTTTCACTATGTAAAAGCGCTTTGAGAAAAGTGCTATATAAATATAATTCACTTTACTTCCTCTAAACATGACGCCTGGCATTCGTTTTTTTTAAATAAATCTGCAAAATAAAAATACTTTTCATTTTGAGGTATTGTCTGTACAATTGTGAGGATCAAATAATTTGATTCAAATTTGGAATAAGGCTGTAATATAAGAAAACGCGGTAAAAGTGAAGCGCTGTGAATACTTTCCGGATGCACTGTATCTTATAAAATAAGAGTTTAAAAATGTATACTAAATCTCTGACCCTTGAATTAAATGCAAAAATCCTACATTTATTGATCCAGTACAGCATTAAAAATGTTGTCTAGTGTTTCAAGTCAAAGCATAAAAATGGTGTAACATAACAATATAGCTATACGTGCTTTGGGTTGACATGATTTAAAGTAAAAAATAAAGCACTCAAGGGTGCTTCAGTTATTAATATTTTGAATAACTACAGCATGAGAAGCTGTTAATTAATCTTTAAGGGAGCAATGAGGATGTTTAAGATGCTACAATCCCTAGCAGCAGTGGTCATGTCAACAACAGCTGGCTAGCATTAGCATTAGCACCTTCTGTGCTTGTCACACGACCTTTTAGATGACGAGTAGTCATGAAATGTGTGAAAAATACCATCAGCTAACACGTAGGAGCCATTTGGGATTTGTTTGGCTTTTTTTTTTATGGTCACTTTGTAATAGTACATTCTGTTTTTCACACACCAGTGTATAAGGTGGTCACATTTTAATAGTACATTCTGTTTTTCACACACCTCTGTATAAGGTGGTCATTTTTTAATAGTACACCTGTTTTTTACACACCTGTGTATAAGGTGGTCACTTTGTAATAGTACATTGTTTTTCACACACCTGTGTATAAGGTGGTTGCTTTGTAATAGTATATTGTTTTTCACACACCTGTGTATAAGGTGGTTGCTTTGTAAGAGTGCATTCTGTTTTTCACCCACCTGTGTATAAGGTGATCTCTTTTTTCACAGTGCATTACTGTAAATGGAAAATGTTCCCACTGATGATTTTAAAGTACATTTCAGGCGACTGAGCTGCCAGGTTAGTGCAGTCAAATCTTCCAACTCCTTTACAGTTCAGCCTTGTGGACATGCCATAGATGTGCAGCTTGAAAAAGGTCAGCATGAATATGCGCTACATTTGCTAGTTACCGTATTTTCCGCACCATAAGCCGCCCCGTGTTGTAAGCCGCACCTTCAATGAATGGCATATTTCAAAACTTTGTTTACCTATTAGCCGCCCCGTGTTATTAGCCGCACCTACGCTGCGCTAAAGGGAATGTCAAAAAAACAGTCAGGTAGGTCAGTCAAACTTTAATAATATATTACAAACCAGCGTTCTAACAACTCTGTTCACTCCCAAAATGTAATGTGCAAAAGTGCAATCACAAAAATAGTAACACTCAAAATAGTGCAGAGCAATAGCAACATCAATAACTCAACGTTGCTCGAACGTTAATGTCACACAACACACAAAATAAACATTTAAAGCTCACTTTCTGAAGTTATTACTCATCCACAAATCCCTCGAATTATTCTTCTTCGGTGTGCTTCACTTGTTTTTTGACACCATCTGTGTCGTAGATCAACAGGGACGGAGCTGCGTGAAAAAAGTCACCCGGTCTCTTCGCTCATCTTTTCTTCATCCATCCATCCCTTCGAGTTAGCTTTTATGATGACGCCGGCTGGAAAGTTCTCTTTTGGCAAGGTCTTCCTTTTGAATATCACCATGGGTGGAAGTTTCTGGCCAATAGCATGGCAAGCTAGAACCACAGTGAAGGACGACTTCTCATTCCCTGTGGTGCGAATATTCACCGTACGTGCTCCCGTTGTATCCACAGTGCGGTTCACAGGAATATCAACATTTTGTGGTCTTTACAGAAACACACAAATGAAATGAAACGTAATATCCGTGCGCTTCTTCTTCTACGGGGGCGGGTGCTCACCTTGGCGGTTGCTTACAGTAGAAGAAGCGCTTCCTCTTCTACGGGGAAAAAGGATGGCGGCTGTTTACCGTAGTTGCGAGACCTAAACTTTATGAAAATAAATATTAATATTAATCTATATACAAGGCGCACCGGGTTATAAGCCGCACTGTCAACTTTTGAGAAAATTTGTGGTTTTTAGGTGCGGCTTATGGTGTGGAAAATACGGTACTCTTTGGCGGGCCAAACGAAATGAGGCCCGCGGGCCCCACTTTGGACATCCCTGCTCTAGAACGAGTCCGCCAAGTCCCCTTTCGCCCTCGAGTACGTCGGTCATCCCAACACCAGCCCGGGTGGGGAGGCAGCGTGATGGCGGGACGCAACCGAGGTCAACGGGTGACTCAGGCGAAGCAGGGTCACTGAGTCAGAGGCGAGGTGGGAGCGCCACATGAGCCGCAAGAAGGATGGGAATAGATGACTGTTGGCAGAGGCCCAAAAAAAGTCCTAACCCGACACATTTTCTAACTCAAGCATCCTTGGAAATTTGTACATGCAAATTATAGTAGGAAGCCAATCACTTCCTGCTTCTGAAGGTTGATACAGACAACTTATAAATAAGTGTTACTTTTAAATGGAGATTTAAATGTAGGGTTAGGGATGTGTCACGGTACAGTGGAGAAGGAGACGATACGGAGGCAGCATGTTTATTAATATACAAGGATGATGTGTGTGATTAATCCAAATATATATAGTGTGACTATGTGAAGTGATTATATGTAGAGTGTTATCGGGTGGTGTTGAGATTGATGCAGAAGTCCAGAAAGGGCAAGACAGGCTCGGAGGGTAGGCAAGTGCTCAGGGGATGGAGCGCGGCGTCGTTGTCGGGGGCAGGCATGAGGTCGAGATCCGGGAAGGCAGCAGGAAGTCCGGAGGGGATCCGGGAAGACAAGACACACAGCTCGAAACCAGGGAATGACGAAGGGGCTGCTGGATGACGACACATGACAAGACACGATGAGCACAAAGGAGGGGAAACACAAAGAGCGAGGAAGCACATAGGCAAGGAAGCTAGAGACGTGTAAGGCTTACTGTACTGGTACAAGTAGCTACGTTCTGGCACTGGAACGCAGGACACGCTGGCTTAAGAAGGCAGGGTAGCTCTCCTCAGCATCAGGTGTGTTGATTGTTGTGGGAGCGCAGCTGTGCAGTATCTTTAACCCAGGGGTCGGCAACCCAAAATGTTGAAAGAGGCGATATTGGACCAAAAATACAAAAAACGAATCTGTCTGGAACTGCAAAAAATGAAACGCCTTATATAAGTGTTATAATGAAGGCAACAAATGATGTGTCTATATTAGCCTACTATCAAAATGACTATATGTCGCAGGCTGACGCAAATCTTAAAAGAAAACTGGTTTTGTTTAATAAAATTCTACTCAAACATTTAATAAAGTCAAATACAAAAATAACAAGAGAAGTATCCAACACTTTTCTTTCCTAAAGTAAATGTGTACAGCATATATAGATATCTACATCAACAATATACTTTGCCTGAGTGGCTGGACAGGACAAAAAATACAAAGTAATTTTTTTCTTCTTTAAAAAAAAAAAAAAAAAAGTGCATGAATGTACAATCGAGTGAGCGACCCATCTTTTTGTCATGGTGGATTCTTTTCAAACTTTTTAGTAGTTTTTATTTAGACAGTTCCCAATTTTCCTTCCGGGACCTCCCATGAAGGACCACCATTAGACGTTTCTTTAAAACGTAAACACCCGGTGGCTGGACAGGACAAAAAAAGAAAATTCAGTTTTTGTTTTTTTTTTTCTTTTAAAAAACAAAAAAGTGCGTGAATGTACAATCGAGTGAGGGAGCCATCTTTTTGACATGATGGATTATTTTCAAACTTATTACGGTATTTTCGGAGTATAAGTTGCTCCGGAGTATAAGTCGCACCGGCCGAAAATGCATAATAAAGAAGGAAAAAAACATATATAAGTCGCACTGGAGTATAAGTCGCATTTTTTGGGGAAATTTATTTGATAAAACTCAACACCAAGAATAGACATTTGAAAGGCAATTTAAAATAAATAAAGAATAGTGAACAACAGGCTGAATAAGTGTACGTTATATGACGCATAAATAACCAACTGAGAATGTGCCTGGTATGTAAACGTAACATATTATGGTAAGAGTCATTCAAATAACTATAACATATAGAACATTCTATACCAGGGGTCACCAACCTTTTTGAAACCAAGAGCTACTTCTTGGGTAGTGATTAATGCGAAGGGCTACCAGTTTGATACACACTTAAATAAATTGCCAGAAATAGCCAATTTGCTCAATTGACCTTTAACTCTATGTTATTATTAATAATTAATGATATTTACACTTAATTGAACGGTTTAAAAGAGAAGAAAACACGAAAAAAATGACAATTAAATTTTGAAACATAGTTTATCTTCAATTTCGACTCTTTAAAATTCAAAATTCAACCGAAAAAAAGAAGAGAAAAACTTAAAAAAAGAATTTGTGGAACATCATTAGTAATTTTTCCTGATTAAGATTAATTTTAGAATTTTGATGACATGTTTTAAATAGGTTAAAATCCAATCTACACTTTGTTAGAATAAATAACAAATTGGACCAAGCTATATTTCTAACAAAGACAAATCATTATTTCTTCTAGATTTTCCAGAACAAAAATTTTAAAAGGAATTAAAAAAAACTTGAAATAAGATTTAAATTTGATTCTACAGATTTTCTAGATTTGCCAGAATAATTTTTTTGAATTTTAATCATAATAAGTTTGAAGAAATATTCTTCGTCGAAAAAACAGAAGCTAAAATGAAGAAATAAATTAAAATGTATTTGTTATTCTTTACAATAAAAAAAATAAATTTACTTGAACATTGATTTAAATTGTCAGGAAAGAAGAGGAAGGAATTCAAAAGGTAAAAAGGTATATGTGTTTACAAATCCTAAAATCATTTTTAAGGTTGTATTTTTTCTCCAAAATTGTCTTTCTGAAAGTTATAAGAAGCAAAGTTAAAAAAAAGAATGAATTTATTTAAACAAGTGAAGACCAAGTCTTTAAAATATTTTCTTGGATTTTCAAATTCTATTTGAGTTTTGTCTCTCTTAGAATCAAAAATGTCGGGCAAAGCGAGACCAGCTTGCTAGTAAATAAATACAATTTAAAAAATAGAGGCAGCTCACTGGTAAGTGCTGCTATTTGAGCTATTTTTAGAACAGGCCGACGGGCTACTCATCTGGTCCTTACGGGCTACCTGGTGCCTGCGGGCACCGCGTTGGTGACCCCTGTTCTATACGTTTACCAAACAATCTCACTCCTAATCGCTAAATCCCATGAAATCTTATACGTCTAGTCTCTTACGTGAATGAACTAAATAATATCATTTGATATTTTACGGTAATGTGTTAATAATTTCACACACAAGTCGCTCCTGAGTATAAGTCGCACCCCCGGCCAACTATGAAAAAAACTGCGACTTACAGTCCGAAAAATACGGTAGTCATTTTTATTTAGAAAGTTCCCAATTTTCCTTCCGGGATCTCCCATGAAGGACCACCATTTGAGGTTTCTTTAAAACATAAACACCTGGTGCTGAGATGTGTGTGTGTGAAAAACTGGTCCCGGACAATCCTGATCTCAAATCTAAGCAACGAAATTGTGATTGCCATTTTCTCGCAGGATGGCGCAGCCCTGTCTCCATAAACACGTCTCCTTTCCGAGCTGTGCATTGATTGTCGCTCTCTCAGTCATGGTAATGTGTGCGCATTGATCCCGCCTTCCAGTCCCTATTCGTCATTTGCTGCCGCGCACTTTTTTTGTTCCCAGAGGGCAATTGGCGAATTGATTTCCAATGTGGTCATATCGCGGCCCTAAGCCTCCTTCAGTTCCTGTACTTTGTTCAAACATACCCTTTTCTGTTCCTTCAACTTCCCCCCTCCTCATTTTTACTCCACGTATTGATATGCTGAATGTTTATTATAGTGCTGTGTCAGCAACATTCTGGCATAAAAAGAATTGAGATCACAATTCTCCGGCATGATTTATAGGTAGGCGTCGTGTTGCATAGCACATGGTTGTCTTAGTTTTTTCTTTTGCCTTGTTCTTTGTGGTGTCGGGTGAGGATTTGCAGTGTTGCCTTGAGAGGCAAAAACAGTGACACAAACTATAAATGCACTTCAGATTGTTTATTGTCTGACTTGATTCCAAAATGATTACAAATTTGAAAACCTTTTTTTGTCACATGTTCCAGTGGGACGGTATCGTTTACATTTTTACTTATACCAGTAGAATAGAATAGAAAGTACTTTATTGATCCCTGGGGGAAATTCAGCCCCACAGTTCGCTCACAATAGACAATAATAATAATATAATATGTATAATATATTATATATATATATATAATATAGGAATAGTATAAATATATTCTACATATATTCTACATTTAAGTGCAGTCAAGGAACATATGCATTATACAGTACCAACTCGGTATCAATTTTGTTTAAAAACAATGTATTTTATCTTCATGACTTTGTGACAAGAAAGTTGAACTGACTTGCACTTGAAATAATGTAAATAAAAAATGTTCAGGACCACATTTAACAAAATAAAATACAACGCGCAACATATCAATTATCACTCAAAACCAAGATAATTACAGAACTTAGCAAATGTGCAAAAAACATGCTTTGCTGTTTGACTGAGACCCTTATTTTGTCAGACGGGATTTAGCGTGCAGTGCTTTTATTGTGAAGGCCAAAAATGTGTTGTTGGTCTATAAAGGGGAACTGTTCTTTTTTAGGGAATTTTGCCCAAAATTAATTAACAATCTTAATGTAAGACAAGAACACATGTTTTTCTTTGTTATGCATTCTGAATCTTAAATAAACGTTAGCAAAAGTCAGCTAACTGTCAGGTTTGTCCCTGACAGTTTGGTTATGTTTTAGTTTTTCCTCTGTGTTTGTCTTTATTTCCTGTCAGCGCTTTTATTTTGGGTGTTTTCCTGCACCAATCCTGCCTTCTTTATATCTTGGGGTTCGTCACCAACACACTGTGACAGAGATGGGTGGGAGGGATTACAAAAAGAGGCAAAGCATTTCCTCGATCCGGCCATCAATGTTAAAGCATTGTTAAGCCTCTCTGCCATCGAAATCTCCGCGGGGTTCGTGTTAGGCTGGAGTATTCTGTCACGGTGTGTTGGTGATGAACCCCAAGATGCCGAGAAGGCAGGATTGGTGCAGGAAAACACCCAAAATAAAAGCGCTGACTGGAAATAAAGACAAACACAGAGGAAAAACTAAAACATAACCAAACTGTCAGGGACAAACCCGGCACTAACAGAGGGGTAATTGGAGTTGCCCAATTCTGCCTATGAAGTGCACTAAAACAACCAAAAAACTCCATTAAGGTTTTATATACATGCTGTAAGTATATATGTAATGTAGTAACATTCATAATAACACGTAATATTTACATATTTTGATCATTTTAAGCATTCATTTCATAGACTCATCACAATGTTCACTTTTCCCTTCAACAACAACAACACTACTAACCATGGCAGACTTGATGAGAGACAACAAAGACTACTTTAGGACAAATTATACTGTACAATGTCTGCTCTCACTGGGATAAAGACTGAGGGGATGTTTTTATCTTCCCGTTTACGCGAAGAATTAAACATAATCCTTGCAAAGGGTTAAAAAAAAAACGAGCGTCTTTTCGTGTCTTTCTGGCCATCTCCAGGTCTAAGTTGGATGTCAAAGTTGACCAACTTGTAAGTTTATGTCCACAACCGTCTACTATCCAGGTGAGAGGCATGATTTATAATCTAGAATTAACTTTCACCAACTCTGAGGCGATGCAGCGGCTCAATTTGTCAATATAGCAACATAAGATAGTTAGCTTTCTGTAATCACATCCTCACTAAAAGTAGTTTCTCTGCGTCACCACTTATAATAGCAATATTGCTAATACTTGTTAATATTCAGGTCATGGCGTGTAAAAGGAGTATTGTTGGCGCTTTTTAAATGTTTTTAGGGGACTTTATGGGCGCAATACAATGGATGACTCCCATTGCCAGCCACCTAGAATGAGCCGATTATTACAAATTAGAATGCAAAAAAAAAGAAGTGTTCTTGTCTCATAAGGATTGTCAGTGATAGGCAAAATTCCAAAAAAAAAGAGCAGCAACCAGCATGTCAAGAATGGTCCATTTTGAAAAATGACATCACGTACCTGTATGTGTGTGAATCAAGATCGCAATCTTTTAACAATTAATTATGCTGCCATAATTGGCATACAGATGCTTGAAATGTCATTTTTGACCCTAAATTCCTGTTAAAAACGATTACTGGTCATGGAATAACTTACAAAAGGATCTGAAGTTCCCTGAGCTGATCACTTTGGGGGAATTTCAGGCCATTTTAAAGGATTGAGAAACTGTTCCTATTAGGCATTGTAAGTTGTTTTTACTGAAACATTGCATACATTGTTTTGACCTATCACATGGTTTATGTTCAGTTCAGTTCAGTTTCAGTTTATTTCAAACATGCATACGATACAATGTAATGCATCACAGTTCCGATTGTTTCATTGGAGCTTATCCTACCCCTTTTCATACCATAACAATTTTATCCAAATTCCTTGTTCTCTGTAACAGAACAGTGAACAAATAAATAAATAATATACCATAGTAAACATACAAATATTAAATACATAAATAATCTTTGTCACATAAAAAAAAAAGGGGAAAAAAAAGGTTCAAGATAATTCTTGTTCTGTGTACTTTGTGAACACTTGTAGTTTGAACAGTCTCTTAAACGGAATCATTTTGTTGCTTTGTTTGATTTATTTGGTTAATCCGTTCCATAATTTAATTCCACATACTGATATACTAAAGGTTTTAAGTGTTGTACGAGCATACAGATGTTTTAAATGAGATTTTCATCTAAGTTTATATTTCTCCTCTTTTGTTGTTAATATATGTAAATAATTAATTTATATATATTAACATATATACTGCTGCTGTTTTTGTTGTTTACATGTATTTCTGTACCTTTTTGTTTTGCTGCCCTCTTGGCCAGGTCACTCTTGGAAAAGCGAGTTTACTCTCAATGAGTTTTAGCTGGCTAAATTAAGGCTATTGATTAATTGAAAGTTTGTATTCAGCACCGCCATGAATTTGTCTTTTTGTTGTCTTTTTCTTTGGCTTTTACGTCCATTTCCAAACAAACTAACTTTGTTTTTGTTGTCATTCCAGGTGCGCCTGTAGCGAACCTCCCGTCGCTTGCCGCGCCGTCCCCCACTAGACTCCTCCGCCCCCTCCCGCTATTGAATTTTTTTTTTCTCCCACTGGAGGCGGAGCGCCCACGTGCGAATTCATGATCGCATGACCGTGGATATGGACACAGTCCTGAGCCACTTTGTCAAGAACACGGGAGCAGAACCAGGATTGGCCAGAGACCTGCTAGAAGGTGCGTCACACGTGTGGGTTTCGTTTGTACAGGTGTACCTAATGTAAGGGTGGAGACGACAAATAGATAAAATAAAAATGGATCTCAACCCTTTCATTTGAATTTTGCTCCTGAAAGAAATCTATAAAGCAGTGTAATATTTTTGCACGTGCACCGAAATCTCGTGGTCAGGTGTGAGAAGCCTCAGCTGCACCAATAGCTAGTGGCTATCAGTTGGGTACTGGAGCGCTGCGGCGAAGTGGACTTACGTAGTGTCTGGTGAAAAACTTTTTAAAGGGGAAGTTGTGGCGGGAGAGGAAATTGGCGAGAGAAAAAGTGAGATAACTGCCAGAAGGCAACAGCTAGCGTTAGCATTAGGGCTGCACGATTCTGTGGAAAAACCTATTTGCCTTTTTTTTTTCAAAAATTGCGATTGTGATTGGTTTTGTAATTTTTATATTTTATACGTATAAATGCATAAAAGTGTGGGAATTGGGAGTAAAAAAAGACATGTTATTTTTAGACTGTCAATCGTCATATTCTTGTATCAAGGTGCCGCACATCAGAACAACACGCAAAAATATTTGACTTTATGCAGGCAGACTCACAGCTTTTGTTCACATCACGGGTGTCCAAACTACTGCCCGTGGGCAAAGTGCGGCCCAACGGCGTCTTCAATTTGGCACGCGAAACTGCACGAGTGCAGTAAACCGTGGCAGGAAGCGGTGTATACATACTGTATCATACACAAATAGCTGCCCTTTTGTCCTTTTGGCCAACAAAAGTACCTCAACCATTATACTTGAAAGAAAAACAGTACAGCATTTACTTGTATGACCTAATCCAAACAACCTTCCCTAGTCGTGGTGTAGGAAAAAAAAATCAGCACAAAAAGTCAACACACATTGTCACACATGACACAACCTTTGTGAATATTATAAAAAAAATGTCCAATCAACATAAAAAAAATCACATCCATTTAAATCCACTACAATGCATGATGGGAAAAATGCAAAACAGTCTCTCCACACTTATCCAAGTTTGACTATCTGCTTAATATTTCTGATTGATTAAACAAGGTAGGAGTCGAACTTTCACATACTTTTAATATCCAATTATAATAATTATTAATAATGTATCCATTTTGTTAATTTAATAATATGTACTCATATGTATGTTACTTTACATGCAGTCGGCTTTCAGCCCCCGGCCAAATTTTTTAAGCCCAATGGGGCCCCGAAGTCAAAAAGTTTGGACACCCTTGGTCTACATCACGCTCTTAAACTGAAAAAAATAATCGATAAAAACTATACAGTATTTATAACGTAATCATAATATATAATAATAATGCAAGTAACCATTTAAAAAGATCAACTTTTATTTCTCATTCCTGTAGAAAGTTTTACCAGTACAGTACAACATTAAGTTGTACTGTAATTGGTAGGTAAATAACTTTGTTATCCTGAATAAAAAATAAAAAATAAAGAAATAATAAAATGGACTCATTTCTTTAAGCAAAAAATTTAACTCAAATAAATATCTTAAAGGGGATCTGCACTTTTTGGGGATTTTTGCCTATCGTTCACAATCATTAAGAGAGACAAAACGATGGATGTTTTTTTTTTAATGCATTCTGAACTCATAAATAAAAGTTCACTTACACCGTAGCTAATAGGAGGTCCTCTATTCCGCCCATAAAACCCAATAAAAAACCATTCAAAAAGCGCAGGTTACATTTGGTGACCTGAATATTCACAAGTATTAGTGATATTGGTATTATAAGCGCTAACGCAGAGGAACTACTTTTAGCGGCGTCGTGATCACTAGCTTAAGTGTCTATGTTGACATGATAAGAGTGGTAAGCTGCTTCCTTGCTCGTGGAAGTTTGTTGTAGATCAGGGGTCGTCAACCCGGCGATCGACCACTCGATCTTTGGGACCCTATTGGTCGACCGCGAAAATATTAGAAAAAAATAATATATTAATATGACATCAGCGATCACTCTTCCTGAACATGCCCGCACGCCTCGACTCTCTCTCTTCAGCCACACATCCGCCGCTCTCGACACCGCGGCCACACACCTGGAGGGTGGCTACGCACTGCACCTGCTCGTCTCACAAACGCGCACGGCTTGACGTGCACAAAAGTCATCGACTGTTGCAACGCATCGGACATTTTCTAGCTCCACCACGAGTGAACGACCATCATCGCTCGCCTGCGACGGGAAGCTAACAAGCCAGATCCTGGCGTCTGTGAACATTGCTCCAAAGTACGGTTTTTGTGTTGATTGACTGTGCGTACAAAACTAAACATTGACTTGTGCAAAGGCAGTAATATATGTCCCCGTTTATCCCCTCTTAGTCACACAGGAAAAACACGCCTGGTGAACAGCTGATTTTACTACTTCCTGTTCTGACGTAATCTGACTCGCGTGCCATATGTGACCAAAGGATGAACAAATATACTACAGTACTAAGACTGTGGTGGCCATAAACAGTTAGCTTCTAAAGTTGGGGGTGCCCAAAGTGGGGCACAGGGGCCATCTGTGGTCCGTGACTCGTTTGTCATTGGCCACATTACAAAAAACACCAGCAAAAATTGGGAAAACAGCACAATGAGGAAAAAAACTAAACATCAACCAATAACAGTACAAAGCTTTGTCTTTAAAAAACAAAAACAAAAAATAAAGCATGTTAAAATATGATGTTTATATATATATAGTTGACGCAGGGTTAGATCTTGCTTAGTTTTTTTTGGTTGAGACCAGGGATCTTTGGCTCTAAAAGGTTGGTGACCACTGTCCTAGATTATAAATCATGCCTCGCACTTGGATAGTAGAAGGCTGAGGACGTATTGCGACAAATTGGTACACTATGACAGCCAATTTAGACCCGGATATGGCGAGAACGACACGAAAAGACGCTTCCACGCTTCTTCACCTAAATGGGAACATAGGAACGTCATAGCA
Organism: Entelurus aequoreus; assembly: GCF_033978785.1. Classification (NCBI taxonomy): domain Eukaryota; kingdom Metazoa; phylum Chordata; class Actinopteri; order Syngnathiformes; family Syngnathidae; genus Entelurus; species Entelurus aequoreus. The sequence goes on from NC_084750.1 coordinate 2,310,796, forward strand.
GTCGTGCATCCCATTGACAGCAGACGCTGTACAGTAAGTAATGTTTTGTTATGATTGTTGGTTCTCTTGAAGTCTGCTGTGGGTAATAATCAGTCATGTTGTTGAAATAAAAAGTGAAAGTCTTTGAAATTAATGCGCCGCGTAACCTTGAAATGATCAAATTACGTCAACATTAAATGTTATTATAAATGTTACTACATTACATATATACTTACATCATGTATATACTTACATCATGTACAGTATGTTTTTTTTAAGTGCATTATAGGCAGAATAGAGCGACTCCATTGTAAGCTGACTTTTGATCACATTTATTTAATATTTAGAATACATACAAAAAGGAACACAAATGTGTTCTTGTCTTACGTGATGATTGTGAATGATAGGCAAAATTCCCAAAATAAATGCAGTTCCCCTTTTAAAGTGTACTCTTTGTTGCCATCTCGTGATTTGGTAATTTTTACGCCTTTGTCCGTGTTGATGGGCTCATATTGCCCATCTATTTTGAAGCTGCAGTATTACCACAACATGACTTTTGGATTTATAATCATATTTTTTTTCCCTCCTAATGTTTGTTACTTTGCGGAACTTCTCACTGGCGAGGAACCGTGCTTCCCGTGTGTGCGGTCTCACTGAATCTCTTTCCGCCCACCGAGACAAAGATTGTGAATGAGTGAAAAGAGGGCTCACTGTGTTCAGTCAATCCTACTGTTAAATAAACGCGATGCACATAGTGAGACCCCTTTCTCCCTGTTTGAAGCGAATAATTGCGAGGTTTAACAATTGTGATTGGCCGACATTTCAGTCATTAATTGAAACCTCGATTAATCGTGCAGCCCTAGTTAGCATTAGCACTAGTGTTGCCGATAGTAATGTTTACTAGTTTAAACCAGATTGGATCAAACTCTTCCCTGGAGTTTAGGAACAAGCTCATGTTCTGTAAATATTGGTGGCACTGTGTTTATATGTATGAGTGCACGCGTGTGTTGTTCTGTACCTTGTTTGTTGACAGCATAAAAGGTGTTATTTACGACCAATTTCTGTGCTCCCGGTGAAAAAGCAAAGCAAAGCGCGCAGCCGAAAGTGTGAGCGGGTCTTTCCTCCGTGCAGGCAAGAAGTGGGACTTGAGCGCGGCCCTCAGTGACTTTGAACAGCTGCAAGCGGTGCATGCTGGGAGCTTGCCGTACTTCCTCCCAGAGGAGAGGATGTACCTGCCTCCCGAAAAGGAGATGGCCGGACTCGGACGGCCTTTACTCCAGCGCCAAGACCAGGTGGTGCTTGGTGAGTGTTTTTTGTTGTCTCACCGTCAGGGCGGTGCATCTAAAGCTGACCAACATGGATGTCGTCATGCTGGTGTCAGTCTGGTACGAGTACTGCCCTTGCTATTGACATTTGGATCATTCAGCCCTAAAACTTATTGCAACGTAATACTGATACGCTGGCCAAAGACCACCTTAATTGTGAGGTTTTTATGGTTCTACCACTTGTTCTGCAAAGCAACCAATAACAGCGGGTCATTAAGAAGCACTAAAAGTCATTAAATGGATCTTGCAAAAATTAAAGCCTTAAATGGCAATTGTACAATACAATTGTCTCGTTAGTGAGGAACACTGCTAAATAAGATTAAAGATTAAGATTAAAGATACCAATGATTGTCACACACACACTAGATGTGGTGAAATTTGTCCTCTGCATTTGACCCATCCCCTTGGGGAGCAGTGGGCAGCAGCGGCGCCGCGCCCGGGAATCATTTTAATACCCAACAAATATGATTATAAAGCCAAATGTTTCTTTTTGGGAATATTTCATCGTCATACTAAATGAGCATAATGAGCCCATCAGCACAGATGTTGTGATGGCATTGGCAACAAAAAAAAGACAATAAAACAAACCACCCGACCCAGTTTTTTCCAACTGGGTAAAAACTGCACTTGAAGATGTTCAATATTTATTGAGATGCAATTTTACTAACAGAGATTGAGATTCCATTTCATGTTTGTTTACTTATTTAGGATAATTAAGTTATTGACCTTCCAATTACAATGGTTAAAATACTACATGTATTATGTTTGAAAGGCTTATTTGCAGTAGTATTATTATTATTATTACCGTATACATTATAATTGCAATGGTGCTTAATTTGGCCACAGTTATGGTCAACTTTTCAACATTATCATTGTCAAATGCTTACAATTTTGTCTATAAAGACTATTGCATGCTTTTGACTTACTGTGCATCTGTATTCAGAGTATTCACAGTGCATCACTTTTTCCACATTTTATTTTTCAGCCTTATTCCAAAATGGAATCAATCAAATCAAAATTATAAACACAATACCCCATAATGCCAATGTGAAAACGTTTTTGCAAACGTATTAAAAGTAATGTACATAAGTATTCAGTGGCTTTGCTCAATACTTAGTTGATGCACCTTTGGCAGAAATTCCAGCCTCAAGTCTTTTTGAACACAATGCCACAAGCTTGGCACACCTATCTTAGGGCAGTTTCAACCAATCCTCTTTGCAGCACCTCTTAAGCTCCATCAGGTTGGATGGGAAGGATTTCATCCAGGATGTCTCTGTTCATTGCTGCATTCATCTTTTCCTCTATCCTCACTAGTTTTAACAGTTTAAAGGCATCCCCACAGCATGATGCTGCCACTATCATGCTTCACTGTAGGGCTGGTATTTGACTGGTGATGAGCGGTGCCTGGTTTCCTCCAAACATGATGCCTGGCATTTACGCCAAAGACTTCAATCTTTGTCTCATCAGACCAGAGAATGTAGTTTTTCATGGTTTGAGAGTCTTTCAGGTGCTTTTTTTTTTTACTGAGAAATTACTTCCATCTGGCCACTCTACCATATAGGCCTGATTGGTGAATTGTCTTTCTGGAAGGTTCTCCTCTCTCCACAGAGGAATGCTGTAGCTCTGACAGAGTGACCATCTGGTCGTTTGTCACCTCCCTGACTAGGGTCCTTTTACCACAATTGCCAGCTCTAGGAAGAGTCCTGGTTGTTCCAAACTTCTTCCATTTACGGATGATGGAGACCACTGTGGTCATTGGGACCTTCAAGGCTGCAAATATTTTTCTGTACCCTTCCCCAGATTTGTGCCTGGTGGCAATCCTGTCCCAGATGTCTACAGACAATTATTTGGACTTCATGCTTGGTTTGTGCTCTGCCATGCACTGTCAAGCGTGGGACCTTTTATATATAGACTGGTGTGTGCCTTTCCAACCAACTGAATTTACCCCAGGTGGACTCCATTGAAGCTGTAGGAACATCTCAAGGAGGATCAGTTGAAACAGGAAGAACCTGATCTCACTGTTGAGCTTCAATACTCATGTCCATCTTAGTTTTTGATTTTGAATTATTTAGCAAAAATATCAACATTTTTTTCACATTGTCATTACTGGGTATTGTGTGTAGAATTTTGAAGACAAAAATTAATGTATTCCATTTTGGAATAGGGCAGTGACATGACAAAATGCGGACAAAGTAAAGCACTGCAAATACTTTACCAAATATCTGCAGTTGGAAATAAGCATTAAATGTGTTGCATTAAAAAGCATTCAATTAGATTTGTTGATGGCTGAATAAACATAACTATAAAACGCCATGTTTGTAAGCCAAGTTGGCATTGTTTAACAAGAGTATCCAACATTGGAACAACATTTATGAGTCAATGAAGAGGTTTGTCTGTAAAAAGCATTTATTCCATGCAAACGGGTTAAAAGTGTTTAGTCTGTTTTGGCCTTGTGCTCTGGGCAACATTAAAGTACGTTGCGACACATGACAGCTAATGCATTTAAATGGGTGTAATTTTTATTTATTTATGGTGTTTGGACATTTTTATCCGCAATGTTCAGTGAGCAGGTTGTGTTATGTGTGACCATGTGTGTTGACCTTTGTTAGTTGCAGTTTGTTTTTTTTGCACCATGACTAGGGAAGGTTATTGGTATTGTGTCATATAAGTAAAACCTGTGCTACAAATACAAAACACTTTTATCTGATCTGAATTAGTCACATTGTCCACAAGGTGACAGCAAATATGTAGCATTCAGAGACCGCCTGGTATTTAAGATTAATTTGAAAGCACTCCGCGGTGCGATTTTGTTGAACTCATGACGTCTTGTGGGAGAAATTGAAGAGGCTGTAGTTTGGACACCCCTGTTGTAGTGTATCGCTCCACCATTTTAGGGAAAGAGTGGGGATCCCGGGAAAACATGGACAAGGAGATCTAGTTGTCAGGATGTAACAGATTTATGTTTGTGGAAGTAAATCCTGTATCATGTACTTTGCTCGTCAAAGTTTCGTCTTTCATGGAAATCAGTGAGGGTTGTCTTAGCGACCATATTTTGTAGGAGAATGCAAAGTGCCGCGTAGGACCGGAGGGTTTAGACGAGGACCCCCCCCGCCCCCGTATCACCTGCGGCGTTTCTCATCGACATCTTTCTTTGGCAGCTCCCGAAAAGCATCAGCCGAGGGCCGCCTCCCGCGGCAGCTCGCCCGTCGCCTTCTTAGCATGCACGCACACCACCAACGCCGAGCAGCTGCTCAACACGCCCGAGTTCACCTTCCAGCTACCGGACCTCAGCATGTACCAGGACGACTTCAGGGTCACCGAGAGGGACCTGATCGAGAAGTCAATGATGATGGCGCTGGAGCACGCAGGTGAGCCTTAAATCGTCCCTGTGTGGAGACCCCGGCTTTGACGTGGACTCACCAAAAACTGTGTGCCTGCAGGGCGGCTCAACTGGTGGACCAAGGTGGTTCCAAACTGTCAGAGTCTGCTGCCCCTGACCACAACCGGAGACGGAAACTGCCTCCTGCACGCCGCCTCGCTCGGTGAGCTTCAAACATTTTCTATTGACAAAAATCTAAGGATTGGCGGCCATATTGATTTGATTATTTCCTTAACTTGGTTAAAACCTTCTTATGTAGTGGAGCTCTGCTTTTTTGCTGGGATTCTATTTTGGACTCACCAGCAATTGGTGAAATTCTGCAAGTATATATATATATATATATATATATATATATATATATATATATATATATATATATATATATATATATATATATATATAAGCCGCACCCACTAAATCTTGGAATATAAATATTTTCCCATATATTAGCCGCACCGGACTATAAGCCACAGATATATATACGTTGTAAAATGTGTTATTTACACAGAAATATTGAGTAAATGTTTATTTACATAGCTTAATTGTTTCCAAACGGTGTCTGCAACACGGCAGTAAAACGGATGATCAAACGAAACGTCAGTCATCGTCATGGACCCACTAGCTGCGGAAGCTAGCTCTCCAATCAGCTAAACGGACTCAATAACTCCATGGTGACATTTTGGTAAATTTACTGAGGAGTTTTTGAAACTGAAACAATACAAAAAGAATGCCATTGTAAATTAGGTTACAATACAGACACTCGTAAACCTGTTAGCATATTAGCTAGCTTGATTACATTACGATAACACGTACAAATATGCATGAAAACACTCCTACAGACATCACACGTGGGACGGTTTATTAAGTAAGAATTGTTTTAGTTATATTGTAAAACTTATAACAATTGCTTGGAGTGATGGATGAAGAATCCATAAGAGTAGAACCGCTATGGACGGCTAAACTCCGGTTAAAAAATAAAAACAAAACACTGCTGTTAAATGAAAGGACACCTGCAGTGGACAAATTCGTCCAAAAGATGACTCCATAGCACAAACAATAAAACACCCTCTGTGTTTTTTTTTTAAAATCATTTTTATTATTGCCGTCAACGCAGAAAAATAATCCATAATTTAGCCGCTATTATTACAAGCCGCAGGGTTCAAATGAAGCTTAGGAAAAAAGTAGTGGGTTGTAAAAATGCTATTTTTGACACATGCACAATCTTCATGTCAAAAATCCAACGGTTTGAATGCAATGCCATCCAAAAAGTCTCAAATACGACCATGAAAAGGTCTAAAAAATATATTATGGTTCTTCTTTTATTTTTAAACAAATGCACAAACTTCAGTCTCGCTGTCAAATATTTAGATTTAAGTGTGCTAATAATGTGCAGCCTGGTCAGAGTGTATCGAGCACTTTTTAATTTACTTTTAGTCTTTTGATGAAATGTGTTTTCCATCCATCCATCCATTTTCTACCGCTTATTCCCTTCGGGGTCGCGGGGGGGCGCTGGAGCCTATCTCAGCTGCAATCGGGCGGAAGGCGGGGTACACCCTGGACAAGTCGCCACCCTGCTTTTAGTTTGTCATATTCTAAATTGATTTGTTAAGTTGCCTTGAAAACACTTTTATTAAGGTTATTTATTGCAGAGCATCTCAGAAACTATGGAGGTTAATTTGTGTTTTTATTACCAAAGTTTTTTTTTTTTCATGTAACAGATTTTTTTGTGTTTTGTGTCGAAAAAATCTGCTACTTCAAAAAGCAAGATTCACTACCGGTAAATTAAGACTGAAGCTTTTGTAATAGGGACACAAACGAACCTCCATAAAAAAACTAATTTCACAACAAGATCTGCACTCCATGAATACATCAACAACAGCATGTCACACTAACCTAAAGGCGTGTTATTATTTTAGCTGAAATCAAGCATTTTTTATGTATGTTGTGTGTGTGTGTGTGTGTGTGTGTGTGTGTGTGTGTGTGTGTGTGTGTGTGTGTGTGTGTGTGTGTGTGTGTGTGTGTGTGTGTGTGTGTGTGTGTGTGTGTGTGTGTGTGTGTGTGTGTGTGTGTGTGTGTGTGTGTGTGTGTGTGTGTGTGTGTGTGTGTGTGTGTGTGTGTGTGTATATTAGGGCTGCAACAACTAATCGATTAAAATCGATTATAAAAATAGTTGGCGATTAATTTAGTCATCGATTCTTTGGATATATGCTATGCGCATGCGCAGAGGTTTTTGTTTTTTTTAATATACAAACCTTTATTTATAAACTGCAACATTTACAAACAGTTGAGAAACAATTATCAAAATAAGTATGCTGCCAGTATGCTGTTTTTTTTCCAATAAAATACTGGAAAGGATAGAAATGT
>NC_084750.1:2317862-2427862 GCF_033978785.1 Entelurus aequoreus
AAGTTTCACTGCAATAAGGCACTTTTGGTAGCAATCCACAAGCTTCTGGCAAGCTTCTGGTTGAATTTTTGACCACTCCTCTTGACAAAATTGGTGCAGTTCAGCTAAATTGTTGGTTTTCTGACATGGACTTGTTTCTTCAGCATTGTCCACACGTTTAAGTCAGGACTTTGGGAAGGCCATTCTAAAACCTTCATTCTAGCCTGATTTAGCCATTCCTTTACCACTTTTGACGTGTGTTTGGGGTCATTGTCCTGTTGGAACACCTAAATGCGTCCAAGACCCAACCTCCGGGCTGATGATTTCAGGTTGTCCTGAAGAATTTGGAGGTAATCCTCCTTTTTCATTGTTCCATTTACTCTCTGTAAAGCACCAGTTCCATTGGCAGCAAAACAGGCCTAGAGCATAATACTACCACCACCATGCTTGACGGTAGGGATGATGTTCCTGGGATTAAAGGCCTCACATTTTCTCCTCCAAACATATTGCTGGGTAATGTGGCCAAACAGCTAAATTTCTGTTTCATCTGACCACAGGACTTTCCTCCAGACGGTCTTATCTTTGTCCTTGTGATGTCAAATGAAACAAAAATGTATGACTGTATATATAAGAAAACTGTCTTCTTTTTCCTTCTTCTTTCTCTCCCCTCCTGTCTTCTTTTTCCTTCTTCTTTCTCTCCCCTCCTGCTCCAGTCTGGTTGCACCAAACACTAAATATAGCCAAACATTTAATAAACTCTGATACAAATAGAAGAAGTATCGCACACTTTTGTTTGATAAAGTAAGCAGCTGATATGATCATCTACATCAGGGGTGTCCAAAGTGCGGCCCGGGGGCCATTTGCGGCCCGCAGCTAATTGTTTACCGGCTCGCGACACATTCTGGAAATGCTATTGCAAAAATTAAAAAAAACATTAAAAAAAGTGGAATGAGTTGCAATGTTGACACAAAGCTGCCATGCAGGCTGTTTATTTTTTGTCTATCTTTCTTTTTCTTTTTTTGCCATTGCTCCAAAAAAAAAAAAATCAATGTTATAATGAATTATTGACCTATTCAAGGCTCCTTTCTTTGACAAAAGAGCATAAAAACGAACAAAATAATAGTTCAAATGTAAAATCGACAGATATATCTGAAGTTGATCTCATAACTTAAGTGTTGAAAGTAAAAAAAACTAATAAAAATGTATCACTTTCTGAGTGGGGCACCTTGTGGATACCAAAAATATTTAATGGGATTTTATTTATTTTTTCACTGTGATTACTCAAAAATAATAATGAATTAAAATCAATGGTGTCCTGCATTATTGATCTTTTTAAGGCTCTAATTACTTCATCAAACATTGCTTTCGGAATGTTTTGGGCATTGGGGGAAATACTGCATATTTCATTATTATTGTTTTATTATAAAACACAAAGTTGTGTTTGACAGAAAAGGCATAAAACATTTTTGGTTTTTTTAACTTTACCTCAACCTGAAGTTGATATATTGTAGAGATTTACTGTAAGCGTTAAATAAAAAAAATACAATAATAATTTGACTTGTTTTTAACATTTTAATGACTTAGACCCTTTATGGTCCCCGAGAGCCCTGAAGGTTAAAAAAAACAAAAAACAAATCCATATATTTTGTTACGGTTTGAAAATGAAAAATTTCAAAATGGCCCCCGCATGCTTTAATTTTTCCGTGTGCGGCCCTCAGTGGAAAAAGTTTGGACACCTCTGATCTACATCAACAATATGATTTGCCTGAGCGGCGAGATGGGACAGATTTCAAACGAAACTTTTTTTTAAAAATAAAATAAAATTGCTGGGGCCCAGATTGTGGACGCTGGCGGCCGGTGTTTGGCCTGCTCGCTGTAGTTTAGGGACCCCGGGTCTACACACTAACCATCAAAGTCTTTACTTGGATACCAACATCATCCTTGTAGATGCTGAGAAAAAATGATTTCATTTGGAAATGTCCTTTTCAACAGCAAGTCTTTCCGTTTGTTATAGGAGGTTAATTGGATTTAATATTCATGCCTGAATAAGAAAATAAAAGTGGATCTTCTCTCCTCGCAGGTTGTGCTCCCAACGTTCATACTGGAGAAGCGCTCCCTACTCGAGATGTACGCCAACTTCATGGCTCACCCCGACTTGTTCCTCTCCATCACGGCTGGCTCAACGCCGGAGGAGCGCATGGTCCGCTTTGTCGAGTACTACCTCACCGCCTTCCACGAGGGCCGCAAAGGGGCGGTGGCCAAGAAGCCCTACAACCCCATCCTGGGGGAGACATTCCATTGCACTTGGCATGTGCCCCCGGACCACGTTCGATCTCTCAGAGAAAGCGGCTGCTTCACGTCGACCACTCCAAACTCCTCACAGAGGCTCCCAGTAGGCGGCGGAAAAACCCCACCCGAGTTTTACCAGGTTCGGTTTGTGGCTGAACAGGTGTCCCACCACCCGCCTGTGTCAGGCTTTTACTGTGAGTGCAAGGAGAAGAGGATGTGTGTCAATACTTACGTCTGGACCAGGAGCAAGTTCATGGGCATGTCTGTTGGAGTTTCAATGGTTGGAGAAGGTAAGAAAATATTTCTATTATTTCCACACAGAAGTACTTTGCTCAACCTCTTTTCTATGGAAGTAGAATTGTCTCACATCAACTTATATATATCAATATGATATTAATACATATGCATATATTAGTAAATATACAAATACAAATGCGATATGCAAATAAATAAATAATTTGTATAAATAAACGTGTATTTGTAATATACCTTTGAGATTTGAAAATATATACAAATAAAATGTATAAATATAAAAATGTGACATACAAATAAATCAAGAATTTGTATAAAAGAATGACAGATTTGCTCAAACAATCGTATGTAATACAATAAAAAGGGAATTGTTTAAATATTGTGTTGATATTGTTACATTGTCAACAGCACAACAGTCACATATCGATCACAGTTAATACATGTGATCGATATGAGCCTCATAGTTCTTTATTTCATATAGTTCAAAAGCACAATACTGTATGTGTTTTATTTTAATGAGCGTGTGTGTGTGTGTGTGTGTGTGTGTGTGTGTTCTTCTATTCTTGTATTTCTACCCTTCTTGAGACATCAACAGGGAAAAGTAACAAGTTAGGACATAAATCCATTGCATCTAATAGAGAATGTCTCATTTGCACCCCTGGTGGTGAAATCTATCAAAATTAGGGTGGTCCCAAAAAGGAGGGATTTTTCAAATTGACTGTGTGTCGATTTTAAAAGTGCATATGAAATAACAAGTGTGTGTAAGAAAGTGAAATGCACCCCCTTTGGCCAAAATGTATTAGAATTATTTTTTTAAAAATGTATATAGAGACATACTGTGATAACTTGAAGTAAATAATGAATATTAAAAACCAATTACAAACAAAAAATTAAAGCTGCAAGCAGCGATGGACGGGACCGACTTTGACGGCACATAAAATCCAAACCGGAGCACTAATTAAAACTCTTTCGTCAACTTTTAATCAGAAGGGTTCAATCCCTCTCCTGTGCTAGTTTGAAGCCGACACGACAAACGCGCTCAGAGGAGATCGTTTTTGAAAAAAGGTGACAGGTTTTTACAAAACGTTTGTTATGAAGGGGGAATTGCAAACTTCCTGCTGATTTTAGCTGGGGGTTGTCAATACATGAAATGTAGGTCTAAGTGAGACCTACATAGAGGTTTTTCTTTTATCATGTCTCTACGACATTCCTACTGGAAGTTACAGGCAGTTTTGTCTTGAGTTTTCTTCCTAGGAGCAGTTGTGTCTGTGTTTTCTTCCTAGGGGGCGCTAGAGCGCAATTTTGAGTTTTGGGGTTGGGTTTTTTTTATTAGATCGCAATTTTTGCCAGTCCTGATGTGAGTGTCCAGTTTGGTGAGTTTTGAAGCATGTTAGGGGGGTCAAATCACAGCTCAAAGAGGCAAAAGTGACTGTTTTTACTACAATTTTGTTTAGAAGGGGGAATTGCAAACTTCCTGTAGATTTTTGCTGAAGGATGTCAGTGTATGAAATCTAGGTCTAAGTCAGACCTACATAGAGGTTTTTGTTTCATGTCTCGATCTACGACATTCCTACCGGAAGTTACAAGCAGTTTTGTCTGTGTTTTTTCCTAGGGGGCGCTAGAGCGCAATTTTGAGTTTTAGGATTTGTTTTTTTGATTAGATCACAATTTTCGCCAGTCCTGTGTGTCAAATACGGTGAGTTTTGAAGCATGTTAAGGGGGTCAAATTACAGCTGAAAGACGCGGCGGTATAATAATAAAGAAAGAAAGAATTAAACGCACAAAATACAATAGGGTCCTCTGTCCCAAAGGGACATTGCGGTCCCTAATTAAAAAGAAAAATACCTAAAACTATCCTTTTTTATATTTGCATAGTATGTATATATTATTAATGTTGTAAATACAAATCTTTATATATCTAGAAAGGGTGGTCCTAAAGAGGTAGACATTTTTCGTAGGTCTCAAGAAGGTAAGAAATGTGTGTACTATATAGGACGAACAAGCATGCATGCATGAATGCATGCAATCATTCATGCACAAAAGTAAAGCTAGACAGCTTATGGTGTTGAACAATACATGTACACTTTGTGCTTGACTGATTTAAACGTGTGTGTGTGTGTGTGTGTGTGTGTGTGTGTGTTAGGGTAACAGATGTGACATTAGACAGCTGGCTGTTACATAATCATCAGAGAGGAAGAGGGGAGCGATGCCTGATGGAAGTCCAAATGTGTCTTGGGGCGGACAGTCTGCAAAAATTCTGTATCGCGATGTCATCGAGGTCAAGCTGAATTGACCCTCTTCGGACGTATTTTAACTCCAGTAAAAACATGGCGTGTGTACATTAGTTTACTGATGGAGGGATGTCAAATATACATTGTACATTTACTCCAAAGCGACACACGTTCCATAGATGGTGTGGACAACAATAACCTTCTATTGTTTGACTTTTTGTACACTTAAAGGGGAACTGCACTTTTGTTTGGAATGTTGCCTATCATTCACAACCATTATAGCAGAGAAGAAAACAAAACAAAAAATATTTTTTTTTTTTTTTTTGCATTCTAACATGTAAAAAATGGCTCATTTTCGGTAGCTAGCAATGCAGCTGATGTTAGCTACCTCTGAATCACTTTAAAAATGCATTCAAAAACCGTCAACAATACTTCATTTACGTTCCGTAACCTGTATAATAACCACACTGTAGAAACATTGTTATTGTAAGGGCAAACACTGAGGAACTCTTTTTCTAGCGTACTAACACATCGGCATGCTACGGTATTAGCAGTAAAAGCTAGCTACAGAAAGAGATAAGCTAGGTTCTACGTCAACACGGAACATGTTTGAGTTTGTAATGCACAACACAATGCGATAGGACACCAATCAGTACTAACTGAAAAACATGAACAATCATATTACAGTTTCTGTAAAGTATTATTTCATGTTTTGTTTGTACACAGCTAGCCAGGCAGTGTATGTACTGTAGTTGTACTAACACACAACGTGCTGCATGATCAATATAAAGTGTGACTCACTTAATGGACAGTTGTCTGTCTGGTCCAGCTGGCCGGGGACATTTTTCCCGGTTTATCTGGGTAAGCACTCCATTTATGTCAAAATAGCATGGCTTCAAATTCCACATTTTGCACCTTCGAATCACTTTCACCTCATTCTCTCGGCTTACGTCTGGCCCAACGTCTCACTCTTCCTTCATGCTGGCTTCTAGAAGCAGCAGCATCCTCTGTATATTCAGCTTCAAAAAGAGATGGTTGTGAATCCTCATTTGTACAAAAATATTCATTGTCTGTTACCAAGTCTGCCATGATTAGAAAACACTTGCGTTGTCTCCGGATGTCGGAACACACATTTGTTGCCGGAAGTAGGAAGTGTGCTGCTATGGAAACTGAAATGAGAAAGTAGTGTCATATAATGTGCTGTTGTCTGTTTGAAGAGCAACATCAGTGTCAGGGCTGCAATAAGGAGAAATAAACTCTTGAAAAGTCTGTCACAACTCAATCAATCAACCAATCAAAATTTACTTATATAGCACTTCATCACAAATGACATGACAATCAACGTTTAAGAAAAGATAGTTTAAAAAAAGACAGAAAGCCTCCGCACAACTGAAATAGTCCTGATTACAAACAGAAAACTGGTGCGGGGATTAGCGCTCAAAGGCAGGCGTGAAAACTACAAAATAAAAGCGCAGGACAGGAACAAGAACACTACACACAGGAAAGTACTAACAAACTCCAAATAATGTCACGGCCTGGTGTAACAGGTATTAAAGGTACTTTATTAAAACATTTTCTAGCCTTATGGTATTATGTGTGATGTGGAGGATGTACTTAAGTGAAGAGGGTATATGTTGAACTCTAACCCTAATCCTTGTCCCACATCTTATTAGCCTATATGGCGTGCTCATAATCTACCATTTAGTGTGTGATCATCTACTACAGTGTTTTTCAACCACTAGTGTGCCGAGATAGAGTCGGGTGTGCCGTGGGAGATTGTCTAATTTCACCTATTTAGGTTAAAAATATTTTTTGCAAACCAGTAATTATAGTCTGCAAACGATGTGTTGTTGTTGAGTGTCGGTGCTGTCTAGAGCTCGGCAGAGTAACCGTGTAATGCTCTTCCATATCAGTAGGTGGCAGCAGGCAGCTAATTGCTTTGTAGATGTCGGAAACAGCGGGAGGCAGCGTGGAGGTAAAAAGGTATCTAATACTTAAACCAAAAATAAACAAAAGGTGAGTGCCCAAAAGAAAGGCATTGAATCTTAGGGAAGGCTATGCAGAACGAAACTAAAACTGAACTGGCTACAAAGTAAACGAAAACAGAATGCTGGACGACAGCAAAGACTTACTGTGGAGCAAAGACGGCATCCACAAAGTTCATCCGAACATGACATGACAATCGACAATGTCCCCACAAAGAAGGATAAAAACAACTGAAATATTCTTGATTGCTAAAACAAAGTAGATGCGGGGAAATATCGCTCAAAGGAAGACATGAAACTGCTACAGGGAAATACCAAAAAAAGAGAAAAAGCCACCAAAATAGGAGCGCAAGACAAGAAGTAAAACACTACACACAGGAAAACAGCAAAAAAGTCCAAATAAGTCAGGGTGTGATGTGACAGGTCATGACAGTCCACCTACTTTGAGACAAGAGCTATATTGATGCATGCTTGGTTATGCTTTAAAGTTATATCCAACAATTGCGACAACGACTTTTTACTGTCAACTGAGTTTCGTTTTTTAATTATTTCTGCTGGTGGTGTGCCTCCGCATTTTTTTTCAACGCAAAAAATGTGCCTTGGCTCAAAAAAGGTTGAAAAACATTGATCTACTACATCTCTATCCAACAAGTAACCAGTCTGTATCCATCAACCCAATATCTGCCCTGTTCCTCCCAGGTGTGCTGCATCTGTCAGAGCACAATGAAGACTATGTGTTCACACTGCCTTGCGCCTACGCCCGCTCTATTCTGGCTGTGCCCTGGGTGGAGCTGGGGGGGAAGGTCACAATTAGCTGTGCCAAAACGGGGTACTCAGCCACAGTCACGTTTCACACCAAACCTTTCTATGGAGGGAAAGTCCACAGGTAGGTAAATGTACCTGGCATATGTGGACCCTTTGAAAGCTTGCTCATGATGTTTGCGTTACTCGTTTGAACAAATCTGTCTTTTTACAGAGTAACCGCTGAAGTAAAGCACAATCGGACAGGAAACATTGTGTGCAAAGCGCAGGGTGAGTGGAATGGGGTCCTTGAGTTTACCTACAGTAACGGAGAAAGCAAGATTATAGATACCTCCAAGCTGCCGGTCATCAAAAAGAAGATCAGGCCAGTAGAGAAGCAAGAACCAAATGAGTCACGGTGAGTCAGGCAGATATTGTCATGTCTTTTGATCATGTTTTGTTTGGCTAGGTTCTGTTTGGTTTTTGGACCCTTTTTAGTTCCTGTTTGTGCACTCTTGTTTGTTTTTGTTTCCATGACAACCCATTAGTTGCACCTGTTTCACGTTTTGGACTCACGCACCTGGTGCCAATCATGTCACTGTTATTTAAGCCTGTCATTTTCTGTTGGTGGGCAGCACGGTGGCAGAGGGGTTAGTGCATCTGCCTCACAATACGAAGGTCCTGAGTAGTCTTGGGTTCAATCCCGGGCTTGGGATCTTTCTGTGTGGAGTTTGCATGTTCTCCCCGTGACTGCGTGGGTTCCCTCCGGGTACTCCGGCTTCCTCCCACCTCCAAAGACATGCACCTGGGGATAGGTTGATTGGCAACACTAAATTGGCCCTAGTGTGTGAATGTGAGTGTGAATGTTGTCTGTCTATCTGTGTTGGTTGGCCCTGTGATGAGGTGGCGACTTGTCCAGGGTGTACCCCGCCTTCCGCCCGATTGTAGCTGAGATAGGCTCCAGCGCCCCCCGCGACTCCGAAGGGAATAAGCGGTAGAAAATGGATGGATGGATGGATTTTCTGTTGGTCGTCCTGGCGACATTGTCATTACCATGCCCTGTTTATTCGATAGTTTATGCTTCATGCCATGCCACGTAAGTTTTTGTTTTGCTCTTGTCACAGTAAGTGTTCATTTGTTTCACGTCCATAGTTTTGCCTTTGTGCTAGTTTTTGTTTCATAGTCAAGTTTGTATCTCCGCCTTGTGCGCGCTTTTTGTTGGTTCTTTTCATAGTAATAATTAAATCATGTATCTACCTTCATTCGATGTCCAGTGCAGTTCTCTTGCATCTCGGGAAAGCAATCCACGCAGGAAACTGCGCCATAGTCCACGTCGTCGTGACAGATATGTAGTCAAATGAAATGTGTAGTTTGTCAAAACCATTGGTAGTGCAATTGTTGAACGGCTGATTTTTGGTTGACTGGCGGCCATTTCAGGTATATTCACCTTTGACTCTTACCCTTTTCCATGACGCCCGCTTGTTTCTTGAACCCAGATCCAGTGGATCCTCTGTGACATTTTGCATTGTCTAGCTGTGCCGCTTCATGCAAGAGCTGACTGTTACCCGATCCGAGTCTGTGAGAGGATCTGTCTAGAGTGCATCCAACAACATGAAGGCCTTACAAACCACTGATCTACATTTCACCCCAGAAGTACACATTTGGACCACAGTAACTGGGGACAAAAAGAAGTTTCTGATGATAGTTTCCGTGACGAAATGACGGATTGCTTTAGCTTTCGGGTTGTATCTGGCAAACGTTTGCACTTTTCAAATGCTGTGGTGACAGGAACAAGCCCCGGGCCTTTCTCTGCCGCAGCTTCTTGAGCAGCTTTCTTTTTTTTTCTTGTCTTTCAGTCTTAGCTTTCTCATGTAGGCTTTCAAAACTTTGTTCAAGGATTCAAGGAACTTTATTTTCATACCAACACAGGAGGAGACGGCACAGACTTTAGTACCCGAGGTCTCAGATTTAGCCTAATGAGTATCACAAGAACAATAGCATCTACACAATAACTTCAAAAGAATAGGATATAAATAAAATGGGTTATAAATAACGTTGTTTAATAGGAACATAATATAAATACAAATGATTAGTCACTAAAATAGAATAGGTTGTGATACTGTAGGGCAGGGGTCCCCAACCTTTTTGAAACAAAGAGCTACTTCTTGGGTACTGATTAATGCGAAGGGCTACCAGTTTGATACATACTTAAATAAATTGCCACAAATAGCCAATTTGCTCAATTTACCTTTAACTCTATGTTATTATTAACAATTAATGATATTTACACTTAATTGAACGGTTTAAAAGAGGAGAAAACACGAAAAAAATGACAATTAAATATTGAAACATAGTTTATCTTCAATTTCGACTCTTTAAAATTCAAAATTCAACCGAAAAAAAGAAGAGAAAAACTAGCTAATTCGAATCTTTTTGAAAAAATAAAAATAAAAATTTATGGAACATCATTAGTAAATTTTCCTGATTAAGATTAATTTTAGAATTTTGATGACATGTTTTAAATAGGTTAAAATCCAATCTGCACTTTGTTAGAATATTTAACAAATTGGACCAAGCTATATTTCTAACAAAGACAAATCATTATTTCTTCTAGATTTTCCAGAACAAAAATGTTAAAAGAAATTCAAAAGACTTTGAAATAAGATTTAAATTTGATTCCACAGATTTTCTAGATTTGCCAGAATATTTTTTGGGAATTTTAATCATAATAAGTTTGAAGAAATATTTCACAAATATTCTTCGTCGAAAAAACAGAAGCTAAAATGAAGAATTAAATCAAAATGTATTTATTATTCTTTACAATAAAAAAATTAATTTACTTGAACATTGATTTAAATTGTCAGGAAAGAAGAGGAAGGAATTTAAAAGGTAAAAAGGTATATGTGTTTAAAAATCCTAAAATCATTTTTAAGGTTGTATTTTTAATCTAAAATTGTCTTTCTGAAAGTTATAAGAAGCAAAGTAAAAAAATTAATGAATTTATTTAAACAAGCGAAGACCAAGTCTTTAAAATATTTCCTTGGATTTTCAAATTCTATTTGAGTTTTGTCTCTCTTAGAATTAAAAATGTCAGGCAAAGCGAGACCAGCTTGCTAGTAAATAAATAAAATTTAAAAAATAGAGGCAGCTCACTGGTAAGTGCTGCTATTTGAGCTATTTTTAGAACAGGCCAGCGGGCTACTCATCTGGTCCTTACGGGCTACCTGGTGCCCGCGGGCACCGCGTTGGTGACCCCTGATCTACACAATAACTTAAAAAGAATAGGATATAAATAAAATGGGTTATAAATAACGTTGTTTAATAGGAACATAATATAAATACAAATGATTATTCACTAAAATAGAATAGGTTGTGATACTGTAGGGCAACAGCTTCCGGAAAGAAGCTGTTTCTTAGTATAGTGGTCTTCGAATGTTTTGTAGCCTCCTCTGAGGGTAGAGGATCCATGAGGGTGTGCAGGGTGAGTGGAATCATGCACAGAAACCTCTTCCTGCATCTGCTGAGGAACATGTCTGTTGTGACAATGCTGGTGTTTCAGGTGCCCGATAAGGTTGAAGCTCAATGTTTATTCCTTCTTTGCAGAATATCTCCCTCTGAAAGTCCTTCATGATCAACGCCATGTTTGTTTGCAATAAGCAATAAGCTCAGGGGAAGTTTATGACAGACTTACAGCAAGGCATAGGAGAATTGATTGATTGATTTTAGGACTGCAACAACTAATCGATTAAATCAATTAAAATCGATTATTAAAATAGTTGCCGATTAATTTAGCCATCGATTCGTTGGATCTATGCTATGCGCATGTGCAGAGTTTTTTTTATTTAATTTTTTTTCAATTAAACTTTATTTTTATTTTTATTTTTTAATAAATCTTTATTTATTAACTGCAACATTTACAAACAGCTGAGAAACAATAATCAAAATAAGTATGGTGCCAGTATGCTGTTTTTTTTCAATAAAATACCGGATAGGATAGAAATGTAGTTTGTCTCTTTTATCCGATTATTAATCGATTAATCGAAGTAATAATCAACAGATTAATCGATTATCAAATTAATCGTTAGTTGCCGCTCTAATTGATTTATTAGTAGATTGCACAGTACAGTACATATTCCGTACAATTGACCACTAAATGGTAACACCCGAATACGTTTTTCAACTTGTTTAAGTCGGGGTCCACCTTAATCAATTCATGAAGACTGATTTCCTCATTCTAACCCACCTACAGTACAGTACGGGTAGTCTTGTCTCATGGGAGCGGTTTTTTTAATCAGTTGTCATAGCTATTTTTTAATGTTTTTGGATTGATCAGTGTGACGTCATAATTCCTCATATTGGCCCGATAATTATCGGACGATAATTATCATGCACCCCTGTATGAAATGGAATCTCAGAAAAGCCTACTAGAAATGTGGAATGGACAGCAAAGTGATGGTTGTTGCGGGGGAAGAAATGGAAGAGGCAGTCCAAAAAGTTTACCCGAAAATACCCAAGTTACATGTTAAGCCACTTGGTCTGTTTGCAGATTACCAAGAACTAAAAGTTCCTGGACATTGATGGAAAAGGTGCTAATAAGTTGTCTTGAAGAAACAGTCCAATCTGCCTGTGATCTAATTGAATGACTTGGTTTCTTCTGTTACTAGTTCCTCGCCAAAACCCCTACTGAGCCTCATTTTGAAAAAGGAATCTCCACAAAAGTTGCAACAGCCTTTGATCTGATGTTTCCATGTTTATTTACGACATGGTTAGTGCATGTGCCTCACAATACGAAGGTCCCGGGTTCGATCCTGGGCTCGGGATCTTTCTGTGCGGAGTTTGCATGTTCTCCCCGTGTCTGCGTTGGTTCCCGCCGGGTACTCCGGCTTCCTCCCACCTCCAAAGACATGCACCTGCCAGGCTGATTGGCAACACTAAATTGCCCCTAGTGTGTGAATGTGAGTGTGAATGTTGTCTGTCTATCTGTGTTGGCCCTGGGATGAGGTGGCGACTTGTCCAGGGTGTACCCCGCCTACCGCCCGAATGCAGCTGAGATAGGCTCCAGCACCCCCCGCGACCCCGAAAGGGACAAGTGGTAGAAAATAGATGGGGATGGGGGTGGTGGTGCGGTCCCCTCCAAGGTTTCTCATTGTCCCCATTGGGTTGAGTTTTTTCTTGCCCCGATGTGGGATCTGAGTCGAGGATGTCGTTGTGGCTTGTGCAGCCCTTTGAGACACTTGTGATTAAGGGCTATATAAATAAACTTTGATTGATGTCTCCCAGCTGGCCTGGAAACACCTCCGTATCCCCCGGTGGGAGCTGGACTAAGTAGCTGGGGAGAGGGAAGTCTAGGCTTCTCTGCTTAGGCTGCTGCCCCGCATAAAATAGGGTTTGCCTTGCTTTATTTCATGCGGTCTGCCACATCATTTTATGTGACCTGCAAAAAGTCAGAAATAATAAAACCCTTTCTGGCTGAATAAAGTTGTTTTGACAATTTTAACAGAGAAATGTACTGCATGTGATTACCCGTCATCTTCACTTACGGTTTCAAATGACGTTAACCATCAATCTTTTAGTAAAAAAGAGTTGGCTATGCAAATTGTGTAATGAAGCAATTATACATTTATATTCATATATATTTGATTTTGATTTGATTAGATTTTTATTAAGGATCCCCATTAGCTGGTTGCCTCAACAACCCACTAGTCTTCCTGGGGTCCACAATTCAATACAATTACAAGTAAAAGCATATAATCATAACTACACAATACAGAAACAAATTTAAAAAAATAAAAGCATCAATAAAAAAACAAGCAAACAATTTACAGTCACAGAATAATTACCATATAAATATAACTACACAATATAAAACCAAACAAATGATCAAAAAGCAAACTAATTTAAATTTTGTCGCTTGTAATTTACCATTACAAGCGACCCTCTTGTGACGTGGTCCTCAATAAAAACGAGTTTGACACCCCGGATGTAGATTAAAGGCCTACTGAAACCCACTACTACCGACCACGCAGTCTGATAGTTTATATATCAATGATGAAATCTTAACATTATAACACATGCCAATACGGCCGGGTTAACTTATAAAGTGACATTTTAAATTTGCCGCTAAACTTCCGGTTCGAAACGCCTCTGAGGATGACGTATGCGCGTGACGTAGACCGGGGAACACGGGTATGCCTTCCACATTGAAGCCAATACGAAAAAGCTCTGTTTTCATTTCATAATTCCACAGTATTCTGGACATCTGTGTTCGTGAATCTGTTTCAATCATGTTCATTGCATTATGGAGAAGGAAGCTGAACAAGCAAAGAAGAAAGTTGTCGGTGCGAAATGGACGTATTTTTCGAACGTAGTCAGCCACAACAGTACACAGCCGGCGCTTCTTTGTTTACATTCCCGAAAGATGCAGTCAAGATGGAAGAACTCGGATAACAGAGACTCTAACCAGGAGGACTTTTAACTTCGATACACAGACGCCTGTAGAGAACTGGGACAACACAGACTCTTACCAGGATTACTTTGATTTGGATGACAAAGACGCAGACGTGCTACTGTGAGTATGCAGCTTTGGCTTCTAAACATTTGATCGCTTGACCGTATGTGCGCAACTTTTTTTTGCGTATGTACGTAACTTTTTAAAAATATATAAGCTTTATGAACCTTGGGTTAGGTGAACGGTCTTTTGGGCTGAGTGATTGTGTGTGTTGATCAGGTGTTTGAATTGTATTGGCGTGTTCTATGGAGCTAGGAGCTAGCATAGGAGCTAGGAGCTAGCATAACACGTACCGTACCGTACGTGCGCGTCACGTACGTAACTTTTTAAAAATATATAAGCTTTATGAACCTTGGGTTAGGTGAACGGTCTTTTGGGCTGAGTGATTGTGTGTGTTGATCAGGTGTTTGAATTGTATTGGCGTGTTCTATGGAGCTAGGAGCTAGCATAGGAGCTAGGAGCTAGCATAACACGTACCGTACGTGCGCGTCACGTACATAACTTTTTAAAAATATATAAGCTTTATGAACCTTGGGTTAGGTGAACGGTCTTTTGGGCTGAGTGATTGTGTGTGTTGATCAGGTGTTTGAATTGTATTGGCGTGTTCTATGGAGCTAGGAGCTAGCAGAGGAGCTAGGAGCTAGCATAACAAACACGCAGGTGTTTTTATGCAGGATTAATTTGTGGCATGTTAAATATAAGCCTGGTTGTGTTGTGGCTAATAGAGTATATATATGTCTTGTGTTTATTTACTGTTGTAGTCATTCCCAGCTGAATATCAGGTCACCCCCGGCTCTCACAGCATCTTCCCTATCTGAATAGCTTTAACTCCCCACTAGTCCTTCACTTGCACTTTACTCATCCACAAATCTTTCATCCTCGCTCAAATTAATGGGGAAATTGTCGCTTTCTCGGTCCGAATCTCTCTCACTTCATGCGGCCATCATTGTAAACAATAGGGAACTTTGCGTATATGTTCAACTGACTACGTCACGCTACTTCCGGTAGGGGCAAGCCTTTTTTTTATCAGATACCAAAAGTTGCAATCTTTATCGTCGTTGTTCTATACTAAATCCTTTCAGCAAAAATATGGCAATATCGCGAAATGATCAAGTATGACACATAGAATAGATCTGCTATCCCCGTTTAAATAAAAAAAATTCATTTCAGTAGGCCTTTAAGGATGATGTGTTAAAGTATTCCCTGGACAATTGATTATGTTGTTTGTGTCCAGGCGTGTTTGGCAGCAGGTGACAGCATCTCTGCGGGCGGGGAACATGGATGAAGCCACGGAACACAAACACCGCCTGGAGGAGAGACAGCGAAGCGAAGGCAAACAGAGAGCTGCTAGCAAAACTCCTTGGAACCCCCAATATTTCATCCAAGAGGTGAGAAGAAGCAGAGACGCCAAAGTAATGTCATAGTTAATATTCCCAAGACAAGGACAATAAAGTTATCATTGACACCGACATACATTGGAGTGGTTGTGAATGTGAAGAATATCTTTAAATCAGGGGTGTCCAAACCTCGGCCCGCATGCCAAATGCAGCCCACTGACATTGTTAATTTGGTACACGAGACTTTATTCTATCCACAGGGAGATTGCATTTATCTGGCGTGGCGAAGTTGGTAGAGTGGCCGTGCCAGCAATCGGATGGTTGCTGGTTACTGGGGTTCAATCCCCACCTTCTACCATCCTAGTCACGTCCGTTGTGTCCTTGGGCAAGACACTTCACCCTTGCTCCTAATGGGTGCTGGTAGCGCCTTGCATGGCAGCTCCCTCCATCAGTGTGTGAATGTGTGTGTGAATGGGTGAATGTGGAAATACTGTCAAAGCGCTTTGAGTACCTTGAAGGTAGAAAAGCGCTATACAAGTATAACCCATTTATCACTATCATTTAATAATCTGACAATTACGATGCTGCTACTATGTCGCCATCTAGCGGACAACATGAGTAATTCGGGTAAATGACCTTTAATTTTTTTTTGCTTTTTGTTTTTTTTGCAGTATTTACCTAACAACCTTCCCTAGTCATGGTGCAAAAAAAAATCCAATGAAAAAATCCAACCAACACACAATGTCAACAGACAGGGTCACACATAACACAACCTGCTCACTGAACTTTGTGGATATTATTAAAAAAAAACATCCAAAAAAATCTGAATTACATCCATTACAAAGCATGATGGGAAACGCAATGATGCAAAACACTCTCCACACTTACCCCTGTTTGGCACATTTTAGCTGCTTAATATATCTGATTGATTACAAAACTTTAAGAAGGTCGTCACGGAAGTAAACAAGGTAGAAGTCAAACTTTCACTTACTTTTAATATCCAATCATATTAATTATTTATAGATTATATTACAAAACCCAAAACCAGTGAAGTTGAAACGTTGTGTAAATCATAAATAAAAACAGAATACAATGATTTGCAAATCCTTTTCAACTTATATTCAGTTGAATAGACTGCAAAGACAAGATATTTAACGTTCAAACTGGAAAACTTTGTTATTTTTTTTAAATATTAGCTCATTTGGAATTTGATGCCTGCAACATGTTTCAAAAAAGCTGGCACAAGTGGCAAAAAGACTGAGAAAGTTGAGGAATGCTCATCAAACACTTATTTGGAACATTCCGCAGGTGAACAGGCTAATTGGGAACAGGTGGGTGCCATGATTGGGTATAAAAGCAGCTTCCATGAAATGCTCAGTCATTCACAAACAAGGATGGGGCGAGGTTCACCACTTTGTAAACAAATGTGTGAGCAAATTCTCGAAAAGTTTAAGAACAACATTTCTCAACAAGCTATTGCAAGGAATTTACAATACAATTGTTCAAATGCAACAATACATATACGTCATGATAACTTCAGATACGAAAGAATGCAGAAAAATGGAGGGGAAGAAAGAGAAGCAACCTACATTAACCTTGTAGATTGTTATAGTAACAATAGGTTAAGCTTTGTCAGTGTGCCATGTGTTATACCCAGTTTACCCTAGGGCAACAACGTTAATATATGTTTGATGAAACGTAATTATGTGCATGAGTGTATGTGTGCATATGTACTTGTATATGTACAGTATGTGTATATGTGTGCTTGTACAGTGAATGTATATGTACAGTATGTGTATATGTGTGCTTGTACAGTGAATGTATATGTACAGTATGTGTATATGTGTGTTTGTACAGCGAATGTATATGTATAGAATGTGTATGTGTGTGTTTGTACAGCGAATGTATATGTACAGTATGTGTATACAGTATGTGTGTTTGTACAGTGAATGTATATGTACAGTATATGTATGTGTGTGTTTGTACAGTGAATGTATATGTGCAGTATGTGTATGTGTGTGTTTGTACAGTGAGTGTATATGTACAGTATGTGTATATGTATGTTTTTACAGTGAATGTATATGTACAGTATGTGTATACAGTATGTTTGTATAATGAATGTGCTGTGGATGTACTAACTTTGAGTGTGTAAATATGTACTGTATTTATTTGTATATGTATGTGGGAGCGTAGGTAACTACAGTATGTATGTGTGTATGTATGTATGTGAGTATATGTGAATTTGCATGTACAATACATTTGACTCCCAGTGTGTGCGGGAGCCAGAGTACAGCCCCAGCCTCCCAGAGAGCCCATCCCACAAACAGTAGGTGCGGTGCCCAGGGAACCAGGGGCCACCGCCCCCACGCAGCCAAGCCGGACAGCGACAGGAACCCCAGAGCCTGGCCCACCGCGCCGCCCACAAGGGCCAGCAGCAGGCCGCAGACAGACGCACCCGGCAGAGGACAAGGCACGAGAAAAGCAGGGGGCAGCCAGACCCCAAGCCAGCGAGAGACCACACCCCACACGGACAGAAAGGCGGGACGCCCCGCCCGAGGGGCCCGGAGACCCCCCGCAACCGGACGGGAAGACCGCCCCCGCCCCACCGGCAACCGGGCCCCCACGAGCCCCCCCCACCCCCCACCCCCCACCCCGGAGAGCGCGGCGAGGCCAGCCCACGGCCACCCCACCCAAGCCGGCCGCCACAGGACCACCCAGCACGGGGCCACGGGAACCACCCACCCCACCCGCAGGGACCCCAACGATGGAGATGGAACAACCAGCAACCGCCCCGCCGAGTCCCCCCCCTGAGGTAGGGGAAATAAATAAATAAAATAAATAAATACATAATAATAATAATATTGATAACATATATTAAAAAATAAGAATAAATAAATAATTAAATATATTTATAAAAAAATAAATTAAAAAAAAGAATTAAAAGAAGATCACAGACATGCTGACACACAAGGTCGCTACCCCAACAACTGGCCGACTCGCAGCACCTCGGAATACCCTGCAGCACCAAGCTACCACAGTAGACGCAGGGATCAGACTCAGCAGGCCCCAACCAAGACGGGCACCCGGAAGGGATGGACGGTGGGACCCAGGAGCTCCAGACACGCAGTCCGGATGCAGTAGCCTGAGGCGCCGACCCCCACCCGACAGGCAGGCCCAGAACGTACCCCCAGAAATATACATACATATATATATATACATACACATAAACATACACATGTACACATACACACACATACACATGCATACACATACACATATATATACATACATACATACATACATACATACATACATACATACACACATACACATACATATACACAGTTTGTCAGCCCCGACAACCACCACACTCGCGCGCTGCCACCAGTCACAACATCAGCCACCCCCCTGCACCAGACCCAGCAGCCACGGGCACCCACACCACAAACAAACGGCAGCAGAAACAGCAACCACAACACCCCCAGACAGCCAGCACCACCCAATCAAATCGATCAAAAAAAAAACCGCGACCGGCAACCACACGCCAACAGGATCACAGAGACCAGCCAGCGCCAGCCCGCCAGCAAGCCCAAACGCCAACACGCAAACAAGAGACACCAACACCCCCCCCCCCCCCCCCTATTTATCAACAACACCCAGAAACGCCATCGGCTTCGCTGGGCCCGAGCTTATCTAAGATGGACTGATGCAAAGTGGAAAAGTGTTCTGTGGTCTGACGAGTCCACATTTCAAATTGTTTTTGGAAACTGTGGACGTCATGTCCTCAGAGGAAAAGAACCATCCGATTTGTTATAGGCGCAAAGCTCAAAAGCCAGCATCTGTGATGGGGTGTATTAGTGCCCAAGACATGGGTAACTTACACATCTGTGAAGGCACCATTAATGCTGAAAGGTACATACAGGTTTTGGAGCAGCATATGTTGCCATCCAAGCAACGTTATCATGGACGCCCCTGCTTATTTCAGCAAGACAATGCCAAGCTACGTGTTACAACAGCGTGGCTTCATACTAAAAGAGTGCGGGTACTAGACTGGCCTGCCTGTAGTCCAGACCTGTTTGAAAATGTGTGGCGCAATATGAAGCCTAAAATACCACAACGGAGACCCCCGGACTGTTGAACAACTTAAGCTGTACATCAAGCAAAATTGGGAAAGAATTCCACCTGAAAAGCTTGAAAAATGTGTCTCCTCAGTTCCCAAACGTTTATTGAGTGTTGTTAAAAGGAAAGGCCATGTAACACAGTGGTAAAAATGCCCCTGTGCCAACTTTTTTGTAATGTGTTGCTGCCATTAAATTCTAAGTTAATAAAAATATAGTTTTTCAGTTCGAACATCAAATATCTTGTCTTTACAGCCAATTTAATACAAATTGAAAAGGATTTGCAAATCATTCTATTCTGTTTTTATTTACGAATTACACAACGTGCCAACTTCACTAGTTTTGGGTTTTGTAGAAAAAGTGTTTCTACTTCACAAAAATACTCAAGTATGTTGCAAT
The DNA here is from genome assembly GCF_033978785.1 of Entelurus aequoreus. Classification (NCBI taxonomy): domain Eukaryota; kingdom Metazoa; phylum Chordata; class Actinopteri; order Syngnathiformes; family Syngnathidae; genus Entelurus; species Entelurus aequoreus. The sequence goes on from NC_084750.1 coordinate 2,337,702, forward strand.
AAAACTACTCTGACAAGTACATCCATCCATCCATCCATCCATTTTTCTACCGCTTATTCCCTTCGGGGTCGCGGGGTACATTTTATCCAAAAAGTGTTACTAGCCCCTCTGCTAGCATGGATGTTGCACATAAAGAGTGTTAAAAAAAACCTCTCCTCCAGCAGAAAAAACATTCATGCTTGCTACATAGTGAGTTTGGAAATACAGTATACATATCCAGTATACATTTTGTGTGTTTTTGTGGGTGTACAGGGTGAAGCTTGGGTGTACCACAACCCGCTGTGGAAAGTTCTGGACCAGAAGCCTTGAAAGAAGATCCAAGAGGAGTCATCAACATAAGTGAATTCAAATCCCAAAAAGACAATCAAACTTTCAAACAGGATACATCTCAGCTCGAACTGATCTAATCTCAACATTTTACATTTTCATGTGCTCGTAGACGTTTCAAAAGCCTTTCATCGTGTACAGCAGGGATGTCCAAACTATTTCCACTGAAGGCCGCACACTGTAAAATCAAAGCATTTGGGGGCCATTTTAAAATTTTTCATTTTCAAAACCAATACAGTATAGCCATTTTTTTTTTTTACCTTTAGTGCTCCCCTCCTGTTCTCAGTCATAAACATGTTAAAAATAGGTCATATATATATATATATATATTATTTATTTATTTATTTATTTATTTATTTATTTATTTATTTTATTTTAATTTTAATATATACTTATATACTTTTTGTCAAAGCAAACAGTTTTGTATGGTGAAAACAAAATATGAAATTTCCCCAAGAAAATTTTCCAAAGTGAAATATTTAATATAAAGTAATTGGAGACTTAAATCGTTCAATAATTCATAACACCGTTGATTTTAATTCATTTAAATAACAGATAATAATGACAGTTAAAATCACACATTTTTATTAAGTGAAAAGGGGAAAAAAATCATAAAAGTGATATGGGTCATACAATTATTATTTTTTACTTTCAACGCTTAAGACTTTAGATCAAGTTAAGATCCATCCATCTATTGTAATTTTTTAAAATAAATGTTTCATGTTTTTTTTTTTGTTGCCCTTTTTGTCAAAGAAAACTTTGTATATGCAATATTTTCCCCAAAAAATATTTCAAAGCAATATTTTGGATGTAAAGTAATTGGAGGCTTGATAATAATTGTAATATTAATAATAATAATAAATATAATAAAATATATACAAATATATAAAATATAAAAAAAATCATTTAAAAAATCAATAACTCATAACATTGATTTTGATTATTTTTTGAGCAATGACAGCTTTAAAGAAAAAAGAAACAGCCTGCCTGATAGCTTTGTTATTAGAGTCGACATTGCAACTATGTTACATTTCACCTGTATGCTTTTTTTAAATAGTATTTTCAGAATGTGCCGCACTTTGGACACCCCTGGTGTAAATCATGAAAAGTTATTTTATAAAGTACACAACAGGAGTTTCAAAATACGTACTGACAATGTTCGTGTTTTGCTGGCTCGGCAATATTTTATGGTTTTTTTATGGTTATGTACCTTCAAAGAGTTGACAAGACTCTGCAACATCGTGTGGACATCGGGGGCGGTACCTCTGGATTGCCAGACCTGGGTGGTGGTTCCTCTCTTTAAAAAGGGGCACTGGAGGGTGTGTTCCAACTATCGTGGGATCACACTCCTCAGCCTTCCCGGTAAGGTCTATTCAGGTGTACTGGAGAGGAGGCTACGCCGGATAGTCGAACCTCGGACTCGGGAGGAACAGTGTGGTTTTCGTCCTGGTCGTGGAACTGTGGACCAGTTCTATACTCTCGGCAGGGTCTTTGAGGGTGCATGGGAGTTTGCCCATACCAGTCTACATGTGCTTTGTGGACTTGGAGAAGCATTCAACCGTGTACCCCGGGAAGTCCTGTGGAGAGTGCTCAGAGAGTATGGGGTATCGGACTGTCTGATTGGGGCGGTCCGCTCCCTGTATGATCAGTGTCAGAGCTTGGTCCGCATTGCCGGCAGTAAGTCGGACACGTTTCCAGTGAGGGTTGGACTTTGTCACCGATTCCTGTTCATAACTTTTATGGACAGAATTTCTAGGCGCAGTCAGGGTGTTGAGGGTATCTGGCCAGGATCTTCAGCTCTCACTGGATCGGTTCGCAGCTGAGTGTGAAGCGACTGGGATGGGAATCAGCACCTCCAAGTTCCGAGTCCATGGTTCTCGCCCGGAAAAGGGTGGAGTGCCATCTCCGGGTGGGGGAGGAGATCTTGCCCCAAGTGGAGGAATTCAAGTACCTCGGAGTCTTGTTCACGAGCAGTGTTGGGTTAGTTACTGAAAACCAGTAACTAGTTACAATTACTAGTTACTTTATTTCAAAAGTAACTCAGTTACTAACTCAGTTACTTACACCAAAAAGTAATGCGTTACTGTGAAAAGTAACTATTTAGTTACTTATTTTCCCCCCCCCTTTTTTTAAGGCTCCCATTAATGCCCTTTTAGCCTTCATTTCAGTACTGTTATTGCACTGGAGAATAATACCATCTGTTGATGAACTTGACATGCATTTGCATCACTGAGCTCAGAAAGCAATGTGCTCTACATACAACACACAAAGACAAAGATATGTTTCAAAGAGCCAATTTATTTCAGGCCAGAAAAAATTGACAAAGCTATTTTAAATAGCTGCAACATAATGGCACTTTAACTTTAACTCTAAGTAGATAGGATCTTTGATCCAAGACACAACTTACATTTAACTAAAATGTTATTTTCTTTGTGCTCGACAAAAGAAAAGTATTGAGAATGTCTCCATGTTAAAAAACTCGACTTCTGGCTTCGCCATGATGTCTTGTTAGTTGTTATGAGAGTAGCGTATGTGTGTGTGTGTGTGGCCCTTTAAGATATGACAGCATGAGAGGTGAGTGACGTCAGTGAGTGAGTGGGCGAGAGAGGTGAGGGAGCGGTGACAGTGAGTGCTGTAGGTGCTCTATAGGGATGGGCGATACCACACTTTTAGGATTCGATACGATACTGATACTTTTTCTTGCATTTTCATCGATACCGATACCATTAATTTCTTATTGCCAATTTTTGTCAGTCAAAAATGTTATTACTATTATTATTTAAGACAAATCACAAGACAAATACAGACCATTTATACCACATTCATTATGGTCAATATATAAAAAAAGTAAAATTAAAATAAATAACATAAATGTGAAAAATAAATTAAATATAAAGAAAAATATAAACATTTTCACTTTTCTTATTCCTCAAAAAAAAAGTCTTGGTAGAAAAAGCTTAAAAAAACATTTATTCATAACAATGTCATGTTTCAAACCTCTTTGTGGAAGTAAATTCATAACACTTCTCTGAAGCAAAGTCAATAATTTCCTTATCACAATTAAACTAGGATTTCCTTGCCCTATAAACCTGCATACGAAAGACAGTTCCCTGAGAAAATGAACTTGGAAAAATGATCTACAAAAATGTCTGACACCATCACACCTTTAGTGTACTCGAGATATGTCGTCACACGTCACACTTTACTGAAGTCTCAGATTGCTGTTCAGGAAAAGTAACAACGCTGTCGTCTGGCTGTGTGTGTGTTGCACGTTGACCACGCTCATTCGCTGTCTCCTGTCACGTGACTGGGCCAGCTCTATACTCTGCCAGGTACAGGGGTGTCCCAGCACATAGGAAGTTAAGTAAATAATCAAAAACATCTGAAAGTGATGCTTACACCCCACACACACCGTTTTTTGCTTTATATCGATACTTTTTTCAGAAAAGTGATGCCAAATGAGTAGCGTGTGAGTATCGATATATCGATACCACAGGATCGATACGCACATCCCTAGTGCTCTAGCTTGGTGGATGGCTGTGTGCAATAATAATAATAATAATAATAATAATACCTGGGATTTATATAGCGCTTTTCTAAGTACCCAAAGTTGCTTTACATGTTAAAAACCCATCATTCATTCACACCTAAAGTCACAAAGTTGCAACAAACCGCCGGGCTCGTCATTCACCCTCAGCTGTAAAGACCCTCTTCCGGGTAAGGTGAAGGTTGTTAGACCCGAAGTACGGGGAGGCGTGCTTTCTGTGGGTGGGGGAAAGCACGCCTCTTCTCCAATAAAACACACTCAGATCTTCAGTTTCTAGCCGATACTACATACAAATAACGTAAAATAACGCAGTAACGCATCATGCAGTAACGGTAACTGAGTTACTGTATATAAAAAAATAACGCGTTAGATTACTAGTTACCGCCGAAACTAACGGCGTTACAGTAACGCGTTACATAGTAACGCGTTAGTCCCAACACTGTTCACGAGTGAGGGAAGAGTGGATCGTGAGATCGACAGGCGGATCGGTGCGGCGTCTTCGTTGTATCGGTCCGTTGTGGTGAAGAAGGAGCTGAGCCGGAAGGCAAAGCTCTCCATTTACCGATCGATCTACGTTCCCATCCTCACCTATGGTCGTGAGCTTTGGGTTATGATCGAAAGGACAAGATCACGGGTACAGGCGGATCGGTGCGGCGTCTTCGTTGTATCGGTCCGTTGTGGTGAAGAAGGAGCTGAGCCGGAAGGCAAAGCTCTCCATTTACCGATCGATCTACGTTCCCATCCTCACCTATGGTCGTGAGCTTTGGGTTATGATCGAAAGGACAAGATCACGGGTACAGGCGGATCGGTGCGGCGTCTTCGTTGTATCGGTCCGTTGTGGTGAAGAAGGAGCTGAGCCGGAAGGCAAAGCTCTCCATTTACCGATCGATCTACGTTCCCATCCTCACCTATGGTCGTGAGCTTTGGGTTATGATCGAAAGGACAAGATCACGGGTACAAGCGGCCGAAATGAGCTTCTTCCGCCGAGTGGCGGGGCTCTCCCTTAGAGATAAGGTGAGAAGCTCTGTCATCCGGGAGGAGATCAAAGTAAAGCCGCTGCTCCTCCACAATGAGACGAGCCAGATGAGGTGGTTCGGGCATCTGGTCAGAATGCAACCCGAACGCCTCCCTAGGGAGGTGTTTTTGGGCACGTCCGACCGGTAGGAGGCCACGGGGAAGACCCAGGACACGTTGGGAAGACTATCTCTCCAGGCTGGCCTGGGAACGCCGCGGGATCCCCCGGGAGGAGCTGGATTAAGTGGCTGGGGAGAGGGAAGTCTTGGCTTCCCTGCTTAGGCTGCTGCCCCCACGTCCGACTTCTGATAAGCGGAAGAAGATGGATGGATGGATGGGTACCTTCAAAGACTCCAGAAGGGACATGACGTCAGACTGCTGCCTTTTGTCGTCCAGCTGACCGACTCACAAACGTAACATTGGTAATAACTATTAATAAAGGTAGTTAATAAAATTGGTAATAACTGCAAGTAAACATGTTCAGGAGGCATCAACACATGGCTCTTGATGCTAGGAAGACCCTTCTGTCCCCGCATCGGTCCTGTCCTGAGAACGAGACCTCCTAGAGATGGAAATGAAAGACTGAAGGAGGTTAGTTACTTCTGTGCAGTCGATGATCAGACATTTTTGTAATCTAATCTTCATGCTATATATTTAACGTAGCAGTAGAGTGTAAAAACAAGTTGACGTTATATACTTAATTGTGTTTCATTGTATCCATTCATCCATCCATTTTTCTACCGCTTGCCCTTTAAACCGTATTCAATTGTATTTACCATCTGCAAAGTATGTGAAAATACCGTCTAAACATCACAAAATGCCAGAAATTCAGTCGGCCATCTTCAGCAATTCTTGTAGATTCTACGCCACTGTAGTAACACTTCAGCACTCTGACCATTTTATTAGATCAATCATACTGGAAATACGCAAACATTGTAAAGAGATGTGCTGTTTATCATTCACAATCCTTATGTAAGACAAGAACACATGTGCTTGGATTTTTTTATGCTTTCTAAATGGTAACTAAATATCGAACAATTGAGTAAACAGATGGAGGGTCCTCTGTTGCGCTCATTATACTCTCTGCTTCTGCTTGGTCTCAAAACTTGCTAAAAGTAAATTCTAGATTATAATTCACGCATCTCTCACCTGGTAGTATACAAATGTGACCATGGACCGACAGGCTGGTCCACTTTCACATGGCCAAAACGACAAAACCTTGTTTAACCCTTTGCGAGGACTGTGACTGATTCTTCATCTAAACACATTTATGTGAGCGTCCGGTCGGTCGACATCCCAGCGAGAGTAGAAATATTACCGTAAGTGTTTGTTTTATTATGTTTTATTAAGGTTAGTTTCTATGTTTAGCACCTAGCAATGCTGCTAATGCTATAGTGTCACAATAAAGTTACATCCGTTTAGCACTCGGCTTCTAAAACCTCTTTGTGTTCGGACTCAAAAACATAAGGTTCTGGATCATAATTCTTCCCAAAGTAATCGTTGTTGGCTTTCACAAAGTCTTGCTTGATTAGAATTGTTGTTGATGGGGAAGGGATCTGTGGTTCCTCCTCTACGTCACAGATCACATGACTGGCTTCCTCGTTATCTCTCAAAATGGCTCGGGAAACTCATATCTATTTACTCGGACACTTTGGAAGTCTTTTGGTGTCATACATCAGATATATATGATAATAGCTTCATCATAGAGGGAACTTGTTTTTCCACTCTACTGCCACTTTAAGATAGAATCTTTGACTAAAACCACAAGAAAAGCCTCTTCTTACCAAGAACCAGACCTTGACCTCCTGCTTCTTCCTTCCCTACATAAAGATGATTCCTCTCTTGAATCCACCTACTACTGGGGTGTCCAAACATTTTCCACTGAGAGCCGCACACTGAAAAATCAAAGCAAGTGGGGGCCATATTGATATTTTTTATTTTAAAAACCAATACAATATATGTAGAAAAAATATACATTTAGGCCTCCACTCAGGCTTAATACCGGGGACCCCAAAGGGTTTAGGTAAAAAAAAAAAGTGTCATTAATTATTATTATTATTATTCAAAGTTTAAATCTCCAGATCAACATTAGGTCTATCCGTCAATATAATTTTTTTTTTTTAAAGATTTAAGTTGCATGCCCTTTTTGTCAAAGAAAACCCTGTTTTTTATGGAAAAAACAAAACATTTTCCCCCAATAAAATTTTAAAGTGGAATATTTCAAATTATATAATAATTGGAGCTCATAACATAACTCATAACAACATTGATTTTAATTTATTATTATTTTTTGAGCAATGACACTTAAAAAAAAAAAAGTCCCACTAAAATGATTGGGGATCCAAAAGGGGAGCTCAGTAAAGTGTTAAAAATAAATTTTTATTTTTAAAAAAACTTTTAACACAATAGTCTCGAGATCAACTTCAGATCTATCCGTCAATTATAACTTTTATTGTTGTTTATGTTTCTTGTTTGTTCATTTTAGGCCCTTCTTTAAAAATAAAAAAAACATAGTTTTTTATATGTCAAACACAAAGTATGCAACACTTTCCCCAAAAAATATTTCAAAGTGGAATATTTAATGTGACGTAATTGGAGCCTCGAATAGGTAAATCATAAAAACATTGTTTTTGATTCATTATTATTTTTTAGAGAAAGAAACAGCCTGCGTGACAGCTTTGTGTTACTAGAGTCAACATTGCAACATTCTCTTGTTACATTTCACCTGTTTGCTCTTTTATACCACTTTTTATGTTTTTTGTTTTTTTTTAATCGTATTTTTAGAATGTGCCGTGGGGCCGTCAAAAAATTACCTGCGGGCCGCAAATGGCCCCCTGGCCGCACTTTGGACACCCCCGACCTACTAGGAAATGACAAAATTATACCGTATACATTAGGGGTGTAACGAGTCGTCTTAACGATTCAATTCAGAATTTGAGGTTGTCGATACGGTTCAGGGACGATATTTTTTTTTTAGAATGATACTATCCAAAACTTTCGAGTGAGTTGAAATGGATTCAGTAACATTTTTATCAAAACAGATCAAGCAGTGTGAGTGTGAAATAAATAGTAGACACTACAGGTGAACTTTCCTATATTGCTGTTATTTCTTGTAAGGAATGATGTATACATGAATTATGATACAAAACAAACAAGTAAACAACAATTAATGTTATTTCTTGTTAGGAATGATGTATACTGTACATGAATTATAATGCAAACAAGTAATCAACAATTATTGTTATTTCTTGTAAGGAATGATGTATACATGGATTATGATGTATACAAACAAATAAACAACAATTAATAAACAATGCATTCGCATCTTATTTGAATAAAGTGCAAGCAACACTTTAGCTTGAAGTAACAAGAGGAAACATTTTCTGATCACATTTTCAATATCCAAGAAGCTTTCAATAAAAGTACAGTAAACAACATATTAACAGTAGATTTAGCTTCTGTTTTGGGGTTTCAACATAAGATAATACAATATTCATATCAAAAATAAAGTGGGACCAACATCTCTTCAGGTTGAATGAACAGTAGATTTACCTTCTACTTGTATTGTTGTTTTTGACATAGAAATAATACAAATACAAAGTACATTTATGTCAAAACAATAAAGTACAAGCAAATCTCTTCAGGTTAAATGAGCAGTGGTTTGATCTGCTACTACTCTCTTTTTAATAAACAACAAAAGTCACAACAAATACAAATGCCACAACACAATTATTTGCCAAAACACGACAATATCGAGACAGAAGAGAAGTGACAGCGGACAAGTTTTGGCGTCTCATAGACTTCCTGAGTCGGAAAGTTGAAAAGTGTGTAATGAAGTTGGAAAAGTAAGTGAAGTGTGACCTTTTTTTTAACTTTTTCAATAAAACTAATATACTATGTTCAGGAAGTCGGTCCGTTGCCCGTAACTTTCTCCGCTGTCACGTCCGTCGCGCCCTTTGTGGCTTAAAATTGTGTTGTGGCTTTATATTATTGTGTTGTGGCGTTTGTATTTGTTGTGGCTTTTGCAATTGTGCTGTCGCCGAAAGTTGTTGTGTGGTAATTTAAGATATTGTCTTGTGACGTTTGTATTTGTTTTAACCTTTCTCAGCCATCGTAGCTATCCGCCATTTTTGTTTTGATGACTGACGGCGATGACTAGCAGACAGACTTGAATAACGTTTAAAGGCCTACTGAAATGAATTTTTTTTATTTAAACGGGGATAGCAGATCTATTCTATGTGTCATACTTGATCATATCGCGATATTGCCATATTTTTGCTGAAAGGATTTAGTATTGAACAACGACGATAAAGATTGCAACTTTTGGTATCTGATAAAAAAAAAGGCTTGCCCCTACCGGAAGTAGCGTGACGTAGTCAGTTGAACATATACGCAAAGTTCCCTATTGTTTACAATGATGGCCGCATGAAGTGAGAGAGATTCGGACCGAGAAAGCGACAATTTCCCCATTAATTTGAGCGAGGATGAAAGATTTGTGGATGAGTAAAGTGCAAGTGAAGGACTAGTGGGGAGTTGAAGCTATTCAGATAGGGAAGATGCTGTGAGAGCCGGGGGTGACCTGATATTCAGCTGGGAATGACTACAACAGTAAATAAACACAAGACATATATATACTCTATTAGCCACAACACAACCAGGCTTATATTTAATATGCCACAAATCAATCCTGCATAAAAACACCTGCGTGTTTGTTACGCTAGCTCCTAGCTCCTCTGCTAGCTCCTAGCTCCATAGAACACGCCAATACAATTCAAACACCTGATCAACACACACAATCACTCAGCCCAAAAGACCGTTCACCTAACCCAAGGTTCATAAAGCTTATATATTTTTAAAAAGTTACGTACGTGACGCGCACATACGGTCAAGCTATCAAATGTTTAGCAGCCAAGGCTGCATACTCACGGTACCTGATATTCAGCTGGGAATGACTACAACAGTAAATAAACACAAGACATATATATACTCTATTAGCCACAACACAACCAGGCTTATATTTAATATGCCACAAATTAATCCTGCATAAAAACACCTGCGTGTTTGTTATGCTAGCTCCTAGCTCCTATGCTAGCTCCTAGCTCCATAGAACACGCCAATACAATTCAAACACCTGATCAACACACAATCACTCAGCCCAAAAGACCGTTCACCTAACCCAAGGTTCATAAAGCTTATATATTTTAAAAAAGTTACGTACATACGCAAAAAAAAGTTGCGCACATACGGTCAAGCGATCAAATGTTTAGAAGCCAAAGCTGCATACTCACAGTAGCACGTCTGCGTCTTTGTCATCCAAATCAAAGTAATCCTGGTAAGAGTCTGTGTTGTCCCAGTTCTCTACAGGCGTCTGTGTATCGAAGTCAAAAGTCCTCCTGGTTAGAGTCTCTGTTATCCGAGTTCTTCCATCTTGACTGCATCTTTCGGGAATGTAAACAAAGAAGCGCCGGCTGTGTACTGTTGTTGCTGACTACGTTCGAAAAATACGTCCATTTCGCACCGACAACTTTCTTCTTTGCTTGCTCAGCTTCCTTCTCCATAATGCAATGAACATGATTGCAACAGATTCACGAACACAGATGTCCAGAATACTGTGGAATTATGAAATGAAAACAGAGCTTTTTCGTATTGGCTTCAATGTGGAAGGCATACCCGTGTTCGCCGGTCTACGTCACGCGCATACGTCATCCTCAGAGGCGTTTCGAACAGGAAGTTTAGCGGCAAATTTAAAATGTCACTTTATAAGTTAACCCGGCCGTATTGGCATGTGTTATAATGTTAAGATTTCATCATTGATATATAAACTATCAGACTGCGTGGTCGGTAGTAGTGGGTTTCAGTAGGCCTTTAACGTACTTGTCATTAAAAAGTCTTCAACTTCATATAAAGTCTGACGTTCTTAAATTTAAAGTTTTCTTTTTTTCTAGTTTGATAACATTTATTTTTTGCCTTTTAAAATTATGTTAGATTGATACCAATTAGGGGTGTACAAAATTATCGGTACAAATCGATAACGGATTTTAAATTTAACTCCAAAATACCCAGCCCAACATTTCCCACGTGACTTCTACGTGTCAGGTGATATGTTTGCAAATATGACGACTACTCGTCGCCATAAAGCTGTGTGAAAAACAGCTGCTACTGCTGTAGCCAGTTGTGGACGCCACCAGCGAGGAAACATCTTCATTGGTCAGTTGATGATAACTTGACAACTTCTAATACTTAAGTTGGACTACCGTGGTGTTATAACACCTCTACTTGATTGTTTCTTCTAAAATCGTCACTCAAATGTTTTGATTAATGCTAAGCACACTTTTGAGGGTACACATAATCCTTTTGGGTGTTTACTTACAGTATAAGGTGTTATGTCTTATTCAGTCTGGTGTGTCCCAGATTTAAAAGGGGGGATTTAAAAAAATTAAATAAATAAAAATTATTATTATTTTAACTTTTTTGTCATTAAAAAATACAATCATGCGTGCTTACGGACTGTATCCCTGCAGACTGTATTGATCTATATTGATTTATAATGTAGGAACCAGAAATATTAATAACAGAAAGAAACAACCCTTTTGTGTGAATGAGTGTAAATGGGGGAGGGAGGTTTTTTGGGTTGGTGCACTAATTGTAAGTGTATCTTGTGTTTTTTATGTTGATTTAATAAAAAACAACTAAAAAAAAAAAATATACCGTATTTCCTTGAATAGCCGCAGGGGCGTTAATTAATTTAAAACCTCCTGTCACACCTGCGTTTACCGGAAACCGGCGGGATGGCCGTGCATGCGGTAATTATTTTAAAACCTCTTCTCACTCCGGCGTATACCAAAAGGAATGCGGTAAATTTAGGTGTGCGCTTTGAGTGTGATGTAAGCATACCATCATGAAAAGCACATTTAATTAAAAAAAACGTTATTATGGTCTTACCTGTACTTATAAATGGAGTCCATTTGCAGCTCCTTCTGACAATAAGCATCGATAACTTGTTTATAGAACTCTTCCTTATTTTCTTTCTTCAGTTTTAAAAGTCTCTGTTTCGATGGAGATATTCCTTTAATTATTACCTCCTGCTTCGATTGAAAGTCCGGTTTAGAAAACTGTTTTATTTTAGATACCGGTATGTAATCCTCCATGTTAAAAGTTCAGGCAGAGGAAAAAAAAAAATCTCTTGCTGCGTGTGTTCACTTCTTCTGCAGTACCGGAAGTTGCAAGAAGGATCACTAGCGCGGCAGCGCCCTCTACCACCAGGAGGCGGGAGTCATTTAATGACTTATACAGTATTTCACACACGCAGCTACGGTATATTAATAAAACATAGCTGCTTACTGTTCTCTTTAGCATACTGTACCGGTATTCAATAGCTTGGACCTTAAATCCTACTGAAAAGCTCTTTATCTTTTTTCCTTTGTGCGATTGTAAACTACTGAAAGCAGCTTCCTCCATTTTGAAAATGAGGACAGATGCGTCACTCGTGACGTAACGAATTTGACCCGGTGGAAGTTCTAGCCATATGCTAAATATTTTGCGAAACGAGTTTGACCCGGCGAAAATTATAGACATGCGATAATAAAATTAATATTTTGCGAAACGAATTTGATCCAGCTTCAATAATAAACCGGCGATAAGGCCAAGCATGCGTTAATTATTTTGAGAAACGAGTTTGACCCGGCAGTAATTCTAGACGTGCGAATACTATATTCCCTGCGCCAATTCAAGGAAATACGGTATATATATATATTTTTTTTTTACATTTCTTGCCGCGGCCCGGTGGTTGGGGACCACTGATGTAGACCACAAGGTAGTCTTTCACATGTATAAAAATATCACAATATGACCCCTTTAATGAAATGTTGCCTCTGCTTTACTGAGAGGTACCTCCTTGTGCTGCTCTACAGTTAGTGCCTGCTTTGCCAGCTGATCTGCCAATTAATTTCCCTTCGTGCCCCTGTGCACTGGAAGCCATAATAACTTTACACTGGTACCCTCTCAAGCCTGAACAGTATTTCATACATGTCATTACCTTATTTATTGTCCGCTTTGGGACTTAAAATATTGAATAGAGATTAAAGCTGACCTTGAGTCGGAGCAGACCACCACCTATTTTAGCTGACTCTGCTACCCATTGTAATGCTGCTGCGATTGCCAATAACTCTACTGTAAACACTGCCAAATGGTTTGTTGTTCCTTCTTTAATGTAATTTTGATATTTTTTTTTTTTTAAAAGCTAAAAACAGATATGTATATATATACATTTAAAGACATAACTTTGTGTCAGCTTTGTATCAGAGGTGACTAAGTATATTATTATTAATTATTACATTTTTACTGTTGTTTTTTTCCCCCATGTAAGAATGGAATACAAATAAAATTAATAATAATAATGATTGTGTAACTGCATAACCTAGTGCAGAGGTGTCCAAAGTGTGGCCTGGGGGCCATTTGTGGTCCGCACCTTGAGATTTGTTGGCATGTTGTTGGAAAAAATACAACCTTAAAAATGCAACAAAAAAGAGCAAAATACATTATGTCTTTGATTGATTGAATTGATTGAAACTTTTATTAGTAGATTGCACAGCACAGTACATATTCCGTACAATTGACCACTAAATGGTAACACCCGAATAAGTTTTTCAACTTGTTTAAGTCGGGGTCCACGTTAATCAATTCATCGTAATGTCATGAGAAAAAGCTGAAATTTTGGTATTAATACCGAACAATTTTACACTTGGTCACCTATAACGCAAAGCTAACAAAAAGTCCTCGCAAACTTTGATTTTTCAGTATGTTGCCCTTGTTGAAAAAAAGTTCAGCTAAATATTTAAGAGTTTGTATTATTGTTGTTGTAGTTTTTCAAATAAATGAATTCACAAGTTAGTATCATTTTATTTTGATTAACTGCCTAATTTAGCTTTGTTTACATTTTAAGAATATTTTATTTTTTATTTCGAGACCTTGTAATATTTTAGATCAGGGGTGTCTAAACTTTTTCCACATACTGAAAAGTCAAGTATGGGGTGGGGGGGGCATTTTAATATTGTATTATCTATGCTATAAATATATATAGACTAAGTGACTAAGTATATTGTTATTAATTATTAGTTTAAAATTCAGCATTTTTGCTTTATATTCCGATTTTTTCGCTTTTTTTTTGTACATTTCTAGTGTTTTGTTTAGATATTAATATTTGAAAATCCACAACTGTTAAAATTTTAGCAGACACAGTAGGTATATTTGCACAAAGTATCGGATCGGTATCGCCGATACCAGCTCTAGATTTTTCTTGGTATCGGGTCGGAAAGAAAATCAGTGCTATCGCACATCACTATCCAGGATTTTATATATCAGTGTTTTTCAACCAATTATGCAACTTCACCTAATTGGTCCAAAAAATATTTTTTGCAAATCAATAGTTATAATCTGCAAATAATGTGCCGTTGCTTAGTGTCTGTGTTGTGTAAAACTCAACAGGGTAACCGTGTAATACTCCATGTCAGTAGGTGGCAGCTGGTAGTTAAATGCTTTGCAAAATTCGGAATGTGTCGGGTGAGACCAGGATGGTTTGTTGTGATCCAAATGTGCAGACCACAGCGGGAGGCAGGGTGAAGGTAAAAAGGTATGTAATGCTTAAACCAAAAATGAATGAAAGGGAAAGGAAAAGGCAATGGCTATGTAAAAAGGAAAGTAAAACTGAACCGGCTACAAAGTAAGCAGAAACAGAATGCTGGACGACAGCAAAAACTTACGGCGTCCACAAAGTACATCCGTACATGACATGACAATTAGAGATGTCCGATAATATCAGCCGATAAATGCTTTAAAATGTAATATCGGAAATGATCGGTATCGTTTTTTTTATTATTGGTATCGTTTTTTTATTTTTTATTTTTATTAAATCAACATAAAAAACACAAGATACACTTACAATTAGTACACCAACCCAAAAAACCTCCCTCCCCCATTTACACTCATTCACACTCATTCACACAAAAGGGTTGTTTCTTTCTGTTATTAATATTCTGGTTCCTACATTATATATCAATATATATCAATACAGTCTGCAAGGGATACAGTCCGTAAGCACACATGATTGTGCGTGCTGCTGGTCCACTAATAGTACTTACCTTTAACAGTTAATTTTACTCATTTTCATTACTTGGCCTACTAGTTCCTATGTAACTGTTTTTATATTGTTTTACTTTCTTTTTTATTCAAGAAAATGTTTTAATGTATTTATCTTATTTTATTATTTTTTTTAAAAAGGACCTTATCTTCACCATACCTGGTTGTCCAAATTAGGCATAATAATGTGTTAATTCCACGATTTTTATATATCGGTATCAGTTTATATCAGTATTGGTAATTAAGAGTTGGACAATATCGGGATATCGGATATCCCCAATGACAATCAACAATGTTGTCACGCCAATTTTCTTCCCATTACAAAAACCTTCCTATCCCCCATTTACTTCCGGGGTCATTTCCGCGTACGTCATTTCCTCTTACGTCTTTGACAGCGATCGATAGCACTTCGTTTGACTCTTTTTTTTTTATAATACAGCGTTAACAAAACGTCTGTATTAATCGGACAAGTATTATACTGACAAATTAACTTGAGGATATTCCTGACTGCACATTAGACTCGTGGACATATGCGGAAATTAATAACAGTGTACAATAAGTTAATTAATTATCAATCAACATTATTAAACTTTATTCAAACTAAATGTATTCGTTAAATTCAGGGTTTTTTTAGTTCTCTGTGTAAGTGAACTAAATTAAAATGACATTTATGTGCACATATGTACCTCAGTGGTCAGACAAACGACAATATTTAGAATAAGAACATAATAATAAAGAAAAACCTTGGGTATTTCTTCAAGACTTTAAAATGAGGCAAAAAACTGCAATGTAAAATGTTTTTTTATTGTTTACAAATGTTTTGTTCCAAACATTGCGCGAGCTGCACCTAAAGAATGAGGAACACAGATAAAGGACAAAGCGTCAATTATAATCACAAGTGGTGGTCACCTCAGAAGTAGACATGTTATAGTGAAAAGCTCTTAAACCACATCAAGGTACAAACCAATAAAGGTTATTAGATTATTATTTTTGAACCAGTTATTTTTCCCCCAGCTTACATATTGGGAAATTGAAGAAAAGCTCTTCAGATTACAGTTACTAATCCATCCATCCATCCATTTTCTACCGCTTGTCCCTTTTTGGGGTCGCTGTAGCCTATCTCAGCTGCATTCGGGCGGAAGGCAGGGTACACCCTGGACAAGTCGCCACCTCATCACAGGCAGTTACTAATCATGATAAACAATACATCAGATATTTCAAGAAGTTCTCCTACCCTTCAATGCCAAAGCGCTCCATTAGAAGGACACACCACCAACGCCGGATTGACTGCATGTCCAGCTAGAGCAGATATAACAATGAGTTCATTATTTTTACCTCTCAGAGCCGCTTATTTTGAAATCTTTTAAATATCTAAATACTTACCACACTGTAGTGAAAAGTAGTGTCCGTACAGAGCCAGAGGGAGTACTAAAAATAGAAAATAGTAATTTTTCTGAGCACATGTAATGAAAAAAATATTTCTCTACTTTGTAATACCGGTAATCTACTAAATTGATGAAAAGAGCCGTCAACATCAATACTGGAAATGTGATAGATAGGAATATCTCTGGAAGCAATAATTGCAACCAAATATTTTTGTAATTTGATACTGTGTTTCACATCATTGTGGGGGAAGTTTAACCTACTCTTCTTCTTTAAAAATGCTCAACTTACCATGAGCATGAAAACACCACAGTCATTCCCCGAGGTCTGGCGTGGGATCTCCTGGTAATACACATTAGCACCATGAAAATGTATACAGCCTTTGGGTTCACTACAAGACATTTATATTTTATAGAGTAAACCTATTACCTGCATGTCTTTTCCAGTGAGCTCACTCCAGCTTCCTGGGACGATGTGCTGCGCAATGCTCCTGCAGTAAAAAAGCCAAATGTGAATAAAATAAAATGCAATAAGCCACTTGGCATATTAAAACATGAAGACAAATTGTAAATAAACAAGTGAAAATTCTATTAGAACACTGCCAAAGCATGAACAAAATCACGTTTCACCAGTACTGGTCCATGACTCTGTGGTTGGGGACCCCTGTTGCACACCACTGGAACATGGCTAGAATGGGAACGTAGCCGAAAGAAGAACATGTCTAAAACATGAGCATAGCGGGGAAGGGAAAGATGACTAGAACAGAACCATAGCCAAAACCAGAACATGGCTGGAACAAAAAGTGGCCAAAATGGAACTGTGGCCAGGATTATTATAAAGGGACCTAAAGATGGCTCTGTACACCTCATCACCTAAACCAGGTGGCCAAAGGGCAAACTGAGAGTCCAGCAAGAGAATTTCTCTCTTTGCTGGCCTCAACACCTATAATGGTCAATGCAGAAAGAGGCATAAATAATGTAATTGCACAAGAATTATAAGATATCTCCAGTATTTTTCTTTTCAACACTTACACAGAGAAGGTAATGCTCTGGCCCGTTGTGCTTGCTCCACGCTGGGAAGAGGAGTGCATCCTTTAGATGTGCATCCCTCTGTAGTAAACATTTATGAATATTTTAGAAAGAAATTTCAGATTAGTGTAGCTATTATCATTCAAATTTCATTGTACTCACTGGAAGGCTTGACATTGGATCGACGTCTTTGTGCTTCCACGTTGGTACAATATACATGTTGGCAATGAAGACATCTTTGCCCTGGAACAGTTTTGAATCCAAAAACATGAGGATATGTGAGGTTTTATATTAACCATTGAATCAGATTTTTTAATGACCAAAAGCAGCCTCTGTCGTGCAGCTCTAAGAAATCCTACATGTCTCTGAGCAGCTTCCTGAACCAGCTGGAGGCAAGCATTTCCAATCTGTCATCACATTACAGATGTACCAAAGTTATACATATCCATGGAATAAGCAGTCAAGTGAAACAAACATAACAGTTACAGTACTGACCGTGGAGTCCATGTCTCCGGACAACCCGAGAGACCAAAACTCTTCTCGGGTTAAACACACCCCTCCCTCTTTAACGATCAGCTCCGTAGCTGGACGATCGCAGGCCAAAACATACTCGAGCTGTTCATGAGAAAATTTTACATTACTCGACTTGAAGACAACCTTGGCCACTTCACAAAGCAATAAATGTATATATTTTTAATCATATACTGGCTCCAATGTCAACATTTTACTCAATTTGAAACCTGCTCACCAGTTGTTTCTGGTCGGGGTGCAGCTCCTTTTTCCAGGGTGATGTGGGGCCAGCATATGTATGGTCCGTGAAACAATGACACTGGACATGTGTCAATCATACAAATAGTTAGAAAGCTACATGTATGGACACATTAACACTTTTTTTCTGAAAAAGTACCTCAGTTTCCTCCTCCGATGATGAAGGAAGTCAGCATTTCAGCATCTCCTGGAAGCACAGGGGCTGAAGGGGAATCCTTTGGCCAGCCAGGGTGAGTCCCTAAATGAGAGAGGAGGCATATTATGATACAGGGGAGGGATATTAAGATCTCTGAAGAAAAATGCCTGTAAACAGCATTCAGTTTGACATACTCGGGCGCAGAGGTTTCAGTCATATGCTTGGGCTTTCCATCCAGGGTCTCCAGCCTAACCATATTGTTTGGAAGAACCTCCATAACTCTGTAACATCAAGGGAATGAGTTCTGGCTTGGTCATCACCAATATGACAATCATGAAACATTTGACCAGTAACGTTGTGGTTAGAATTCAATATTGCATTCAAGCATGTGAGTGCATTCAGACTGAATTACAATCCTAGAGTACAATAGTCAAAGACCACCATTTAGTTACCTCTTTCTTGAATTCAGTGCCCTGGTCAGTGAGGATAACTTCAGGCAAACCATGAGTAAAGAAAACGTCCCTCAAGGCCTGTGGGGCACCACAGAAATTATATTAGTACAACTAATAATTACAATAGAATTGTATATATATACATATATATATATATATATATATATATATATATATATATATAAATTATGCACTTTAGTGGCTTTTTCCCTTTCTGATTATGGCCATGGGTAAGTGAAACACCAAAATATAAAGAATACCTCCTTCACATTGGCTGCTGTCTTTTTTGGGAATGTTCTTGCTTCAACCCACTTGGTGAAATAATCGGTCAAAGTGAGACAATATCTGTTCCCCTTAGACGACTTTTTCACAGGTCCAAAGAGGTCCACACCTAGAGCATGAATTCCAGTTCTCAGTTTAGCAAATATTTGAATGTGGACTGAGTTTTTGTATAGTTGTGCGTGAAAAGGTGAGGGATGTGTGAATTTCACCAACCATGTACCAAGGTGATACGACCTTGATGGGCTTCAGCTCAGGCGCCTCGGTCTTTAACTTTTCAAAGCGCTGGCAGTCAGGACATGTGCGCACCTAAAAGCAGTAATAAAGGGAAACATATTGTAGATATGATTTGATTCCACAACACTTTGCGACCTACTACTAACTACTAACCTGAGTGTTTCAACTAAAAATAAAAATTAAAAGCAAATATCTTCCTTCTAGGAGCTTGCTTACCCAATCCAATGTGTCCTTTGTGATGGACCGCCAATAAAACCGGGGAGCAATCTTCGCTTGCATCGTCCGTGGTCCAAAATGGCCTGCATGGGCTTCGGTTAACACAGCCACTTTCTCCTCCTCTGTCCAAATGACCCTTCTGTTCCCATGGTACAAGACCTCTTCTACACAGGACAACAGCACACACAATATTGTAGTGAAATGGTTTCAACAATAATGTTGATTTAAAGTACAGACATTTAACAGTATTATATATTAATTAATATTAGTGAAATTGTTTCAACAATAATGTTGATTTAAAGTAGTACAGACATTTAACAGTATTATATATTAATTAATATTAGTGAAATGGTTTCAACAATAATGTTGATTTAAAGTACAGACATTTAACATTATTACATATTAATAATATTAGTGAAATGGTTTCAACAATAATGTTGATTTAAAGTAGTACAGACATTTAACAGTATTATATATTATTAATATTAGTGAAATGGTTTCAACAATAATGTTGATTTAAAGTACAGACATTTAACATTATTATATATTAATTAATATTAGTGAAATGGTTTCAACAATAATGTTGATTTAAAGTAGTACAGACATTTAACAGTATTATATATTAATTAATATTAGTGAAATGGTTTCAACAATAATGTTGATTTAAAGTAGTACAGACATTTAACAGTATTATATATTAATTAATATTAGTGAAATGGTTTCAACAATAATGTTGATTTAAAATAGTACAGACATTTAACAGTATTATATATTAATTAATATTAGTGAAATGGTTTCAACAATAATGTTGATTTAAAGTACAGACATTTAACATTATTATATATTAATTAATATTAGTGAAATGGTTTCAACAATAATGTTGATTTAAAGTAGTACAGACATTTAACAGTATTATATATTAATTAATATTAGTGAAATGGTTTCAACAATAATGTTGATTTAAAGTACAGACATTTAACATTATTATATATTAATTAATATTAGTGAAATGGTTTCAACAATAATGTTGATTTAAAGTAGTACAGACATTTAACAGTATTATATATTATTAATATTAGTGAAATGGTTTCAACAATAATGTTGATTTAAAGTACAGACATTTAACATTATTATATATTAATTAATATTAGTGAAATGGTTTCAACAATAATGTTGATTTAAAGTAGTACAGACATTTAACAGTATTATATATTAATTAATATTAGTGAAATGGTTTCAACAATAATGTTGATTTAAAGTAGTACAGACATTTAACAGTATTATATATTTATTAATATTAGTGAAATGGTTTCAACAATAATGTTGATTTAAAGTACAGACATTTAACATTATTATATATTAATTAATATTAGTGAAATGGTTTCAACAATAATGTTGATTTAAAGTAGTACAGACATTTAACAGTATTATATATTAATTAATATTAGTGAAATGGTTTCAACAATAATGTTGATTTAAAGTACAGACATTTAACATTATTACATATTAATTAATATTAGTGAAATGGTTTCAACAATAATGTTGATTTAAAGTAGTACAGACATTTAACAGTATTATATATTATTAATATTAGTGAAATGGTTTCAACAATAATGTTGATTTAAAGTAGTACAGACATTTAACAGTATTATATATTAATTAATATTAGTGAAATGGTTTCAACAATAATGTTGATTTCAAGTAGTACAGACATTTAACAGTATTATATATTAATTAATATTAGTGAAATGGTTTCAACAATAATGTTGATTTAAAGTAGTACAGACATTTAACAGTATTATATATTAATTAATATTTTTTGCACGTTACCACGAAGACAGAAGTTCCCAGCAGCGGCCCTATCGATCGCTGTCAATGACGTAAGAGGAAATTACTATATTATAAAAAAATTAAAAAAAAACAGCGACGGGCAGTAAGAGGAAATGACGTACGTAAGAGGAAATGACGTATGCGGAAATGACCCCGGAAGTAAATGGGGGCTAGGAAGGTTTTTGTAATGGGAAGAAAATTGGCGTGACAATTGTCCACACAAAGAAGGATAGCAACAACATCAATAGCCTTGCTTGGTAACACAAAGCAGGTGCGCGGAATAGCGCTCAAAGGAAGACATGGAAGTGCTACAGGAAAACCCCAACAAAACAGGAAAAGCCACCAAAATAACAGCGCAAAACAGGAACTAAAGCACTACACACAGGAAAACACTAACAAACTCAAAATAAGGCTCGACGACCTGGTGGAGTTTCATTTTTTAAACTTTTCTGCTGGTGGTGTGCCTCCGGATTTTTTAATGAAAAAAATGTGCCTTGCCTCAAAAAAAAAAGAAAAACACTGTTATAGATTATGTCCGTTACGCCATCTGGCAACGCACGCCACTTCCGGATTGTGCCTGCGTCATTACGTCACGTTGGTTACAAGCGGCGTCGCGCTCACTCTCACGCACGACAGACAACATGGCGGACGTCTTGGAACTTCACGAAGCGGGAGGCGAGGACTTCCCAATGGATGAGGATGGTAATGGGAACCTTTGTGTATTGGTCACTGCGGCTGGATAGTGGTTTAGTTTGATTACTAAACTTTATGGAAATATTGGGGAGTAACCGAGCTAATTGGCCAAGTGGGAAAGGGGGCCGCGCTGGCTGGTGCGGTATTGCAGGCCCTAGCCATGCTAACAGGCTAACAACGCGTCTGGGTGCTGTTGTTTTTTGTTTACATTAACATGTATTGATTCTCCCATTTAACATGAACCGTTCAATTCCCACGAGTCGTCTTAACTATAATCCCACATACTTCCATAATGTTTGCCAGTGCAAGTGTGCTAAAAGTGCTACTGTGGTAATGCTAAGCTAACGCATAAAGTGTGTTTGAATGAGATCAACACTGGACGCATTTGCATAATAAAATATCTTACTTGTTTTTGTTTTTCACCCTCAGAAAGCATCCATAAGTTGAAGGAGAAAGCCAAGAAGAGGAAAGGACGCGGCTTTGGTGCTGGTGAGTAACCATATTGATGTGTTCGTTTTTAAAATAAAACTATTTGTTAAATGTAAACACCCCACAACTGTTATACTAGTCATCCGAGGAAAGAACATCCGAGGAAAGAAGTTATCTTAAGATGCTATTTATACTAGAGATGTCCGATAATGGCTTTTTTGCCGATATCCGATATTGTCCAACTCTTAATTACTGATTCCGATGTCAACCGATACCGATATATACAGTCGTGGAATTAACACATTACTATGCCTAATTTTGTTGTGATGCCCCGCTGGATGCATTAAACAATGTAACAAGGTTTTCCAAAATCAACTCAAGTTATGGAAAAAAATGCCAACATGGCACTGCCATATTTATTATTGAAGTCACAAAGTGCATTATTTTTTTTAAGATGCCTCAAAACAGCAGCTTGGAATTCAGGGCATTCTCTCCCTGAGAGAGCATGAGGAGGTTAAGGTGGGGTGTTTGGGGGCGTGGGGGGGATAGAGGGTAGCGGGGGTGTTTATTGTAGCGTCCCGAAAGAGTTAGTGCTGCAAGGGGTTCTGGGTATTTGTTCTCTTGTGTTTGTTGTGTTACGGTGCGGATGTTCTCCCGAAATGTGTTTGTCATTCTTGTTTGGTGTGGGTTCACAGTGTGGCGCATAGTTGTAACAGTGTTAAAGTTGTTTCTACGGACACCCTCAGTGTGACCTGTATGGCTGTTGACCAAGTATGCGTGGCATTCACTTGTGTGTGTGTAAAGCCGTAGGTATTATGTGACTGGGCCAGCACGCAAAGGCAGTGCCTTTAAGGTTTATTGGCGCTCTGTACTTCTCCCTACGTCCGTGTACCACTACGTACCGGGGCGTTTTAAAAAAGTCATAAATTTAACTTTTTGAAACCGATACCGATATTTTCCGAACTGATACCGATCATTTCCGATATTACATTTTAAAGCATTTATCTCTAATTTATACACATCTTTCAAATTTGAAAATAATGTGAGGTATTGGTGACATGGCTAAAGGGCTTTATCACTCTTGCATCCTGCATATTACAGACTTATTGCACATTACAGACCATGCACCTGGCTTTTTTTGCACTACTCCTTTATTTTTTGTCACTATATATTTCTCTTGGGTATATATTTGTACTTCGCACTAAATCTTGTAAAGTCTTACTTGTATATAATGTTGATAGGTGACTAGCATATGTCTTGCTGTAAAGTATGCACATAGAGCAGTGTTTTTCAACCTTTTCTGAGCCAAGGCACATTTTTTTCATTGGAAACATCTCGAGGCACACCACGAGCAGAAAACATTAAAAAATGAAACTCAGCAGCCGATATTGACAATAAAAAGACGTCCTCGCAATTGTTGGATATGAATTCAAACCATAACCAAGCATGCATCAATATAGCTCTTGTCTCAGAGTAGGTGTACTGTCGTGACCTGTCACATCGCGCCGTGACTTATTTTGAGTTTTTTTGGTGTTTTCCTGTGTGTAGTGTTTTAGTTCTTGTCTTGCGCTCCTATTTTGTTGTTGATTGTCATGTCATGTACGGATGTACTTTGTGGACGCCGTCTGCTGCTCCACACGCTGTAAGTCTTTGCTGTCGTCCAGCATTCTGTTTTTGTTTACTTTGCAGCCAGTTTAGTTTTAGCTTCGTTTTGCATAGCCTTCCCTAAGCTTCAATGCCTTTTCTTAGCGGCACTTGCCTTTTGTTTATTTTTGGTTTAAGCATTAGACACCTTTTTACCTGCACACTGCCTCCCGCTGTCGTCTGCATATTGTGATCACAACAAACCATGTTCCCGACATCTACAGAGCAATTAGCTACCTGCTGCCACCTACTGGTATGTAAGAGTATTACACAGTTACTCCGCCGAGCTCTAGACAGCACAGACACTCAACGGCACATTTGCGGATTATAATTACTGTTTTGCAAAAAATATTTTTAACCCGATTAGGTGAAATTACATAATCTCCCACGGTACACCAAACAATATCTCACGGTACACTAATGGTTGAAAAACACTGACCTAGAGTACTTGCTTGCTCAGTGACTGTATACTTGTCTATTTGTTGTATGTTTAGAGAGCTAACAACTGCCGAAGACAAATTCCTTGTATGTGCAAGTATACTTGGCCAAATAAACCTGATTCTGATTCACACTGCAGGGTCGCATGTCCAATTCTGATTTTTTTTTGTCTAATCTGATATTTTTAGTGGTCATTCACATTGTAAAAAATTTTTATTTATATTGTTAGTGCAATCTGACTCACATGATGTCGCTCGCACAGCAGTGTTCATGGAGGAAAAATGGCTTCATCTCTAGTCTCAGCACTGGTGCATTTGTGTCAGTTTCGAAGATTTTGTGTAGTCAAAGTCAAGATTTTCTGAACGAAATCATTGCGCGTAAAAGAGGACAAGTATTTTGGATCTCGCCGTTTTACAGGATATTTTGCTTCAATTCCTGCTTGAAGAGCATCTCTGTGGGCGAGCAGTCGGAGAAAAGAGTGGTGGAACTTTCACGAAACATTATCTTCACCTGTTTTCTGCTCCATTGTCATCTATTTATTTTGTAACCATCTATTTTGGCAAATAATTAAAATGCTTTTTGATGATGTTGTGGTCGGATGAGTGCGACCTGAGTGCAGGAGAGTTCACATTGAAGACGCATCGCATACCTATCCGATTATATACACCGTATTTTCCGAAATATAGAGCGCACTGGGATATAAGCCACACCCACTGAATCTTAGAATATTTTTTCCCATATATTAGGCGCACTGGACTATAAGTCGCAGATATTTGTGTTGTGAAATGACTTATTTAGACCAAAAATGTTTATAAATGTTTATTTACATACCTTTTGTTTCCAAATGGTGTCTGTAACATGCGTCGGGTATGAAAAATTCGGAATCGCACTGTTCACAATGAAAAAATACAATACAGGTCACATATGAGCAAAAAAAGAAAAGTAGTTGTGCAAAGAGTAACTGTACTTTTGGTCAAACACAGAGAGGACAGACTCTGCTTGTTGACAAACTAACCTGACAAGCTCCTGTAAATATTTGAGTTTGAAATCAATTAAAAATAAACTGCTGGAGTTGATAACTTGTGCTCTATGATCATCTCAGCCTTGTTTAGTTTAGACAGGCTTAAGTATTAAATAAATTGACCAAATAATAAATGAAAATGAACTCGATACCTTTTCTAGCATTTATAAATTGCGATGCCTATTTGTTTTCTTTGTCTCACGCTTTCCAACATGAAAGTTCCCTCTGCATCGCTCTCTGCACCTGAACGTGTTTAATAAAATTAAATGATAGAGTGAAGTGGTGAACCCTCATGTCAATCATCCACAACCTTTGTGAGACCACTGTATTACACACACACAATGCACAAAATTGAGATACTCGCTAGCGAGAAGCACTGAAAAGTAGCAAATATTAGGAAGAAAAATGAGTCTAGTGTGGTAATATTTTGCCTTCATACGGCTGAGCAACATGAGCCCATCAAATCTAAAAAAACGAACACCAATTTGTTAAGTGATAACTAAACAAACCACCAGGGCCAATTTTTCCAACAGGGAGAAAAAAGCTGCACTTGAAGACAAGTTGTACAACTGTCACCTCCTCATATACAGGAGGTTTGAAAAATACCTACAAGTTATGTTCCTGTAAGTCAGAACTTTGACCTCAATTCACATCAAGTCCCTCATTCGGTGCACATGAAGTGCAGAACTGGAAAGATGAAATACTAGAATGAAATGAAACGATAATAAAAAATTAAAAAAAGAGAGAGCGAACATCTCCTTACTTTGTATTCCTGTGGTTGTCTTGCACACTTTGTGTATTGGCAGGAGGAAGTTACAACAATGAGACCACTATGCTGTTTAGTTATTGTGTTTACATGTTCAACGATACCAATTTATCCTCCATGATGGCAGCAAGGGGCTTTAATATGCCAACTTTTCTTACCTGTTGGCACATGTTTTTGTAGATTTTAGATCCCCATAAGTCCCGTAAATTTAAAATCAAACCACAGAGGCATGGCAGAGATATTTTTGTAACATTCTATAAGCAATTAATAAATAACATGTAACCTGGGGTTATTTTTATGGCTATTTGTACCGCAATAACGCTTGTGACTGCGCAGAAGAAATGTTTTTTCTTTTCGTACACCATTAATAAAATTAGGGGAGTAAACAAAAGACCATCTGTACATATTTACTACGCTTGTTTTTTTTAGATGAAGGTACCAGATCGCGAATGAAGGAGGACTACGACACTGTGGAGCAAGATGGAGATGAACCAGGCCCCCAGAGATGTAAGCACTGACGCTGACATGAACATCATCATCCAGTGTTTCCCACAGGACAGGCATCTGTTTGTGGTGGTGTGGTCGGGGGGTGGCGGCGGCAGCGGCGATGACCAAGAAGAACGCGGAGTTGGAATATAATTACAACACTTTATGTAAATATTTATATACAGATTTGAACAATTAGTTATTCACTGAAATATATTTATTAATTGTGGTTCTTACAAAAAATATATCTTATAAAATATAAAAGCTAAAATGTCTCTTAAAGCTCTGCCCCTTTAATTAGTGCATACTAAATAATTTAACTTTAGCCTACTACTACAACCATATTATTTACCAGCAACATAAAGTGAAACAGAGGCAGAGGTGTTCACATTATTTGACCAGTAGCAGTTACACCCATCTGAACAGGTCAGCCACCTGTTTAAAGCCCGATCACAGTTGAAATCTTGAAATGAAGGGCCTTTAATGGCCAAAACATTAACCTGGACAACATTTTAACAGCTGTTTGGCTCAGATTTTATTTTTTTCATTGCATTCACATGCTGCAGTGGACAATTTAGCTTCAGTATTAATGCAGTATCTGAAGCACCGTCTCCACGTGTGTTTATTGACAACAGGGTTATAACCTGGACACGTTAGCTCGTCGGTATGGTAACAGGTGACTGTTACTGCGTGCGTCTATCCCGGCCCCCGAGTCAAACAGCGGCGGTGTCAATGAAGCAGCGTCAGGCTGCTCACCGTCAGTGAAACGCTCTGTGAAATCGTGGATTAACGTTAAATATATGACGAGCCGCGAGCGATGCAGCTATAACCTATCTCACCTGGTAGAGCACCCGCTGCGGCGACCCAGTTCGATCCCACCTGACAGTCGCTTTGCTCCGCGTCAATCCCCCCTCTCACCCTCTCTCCCCCCAACCCCCGTCTCTCTCCAGCTGTCCTTTCAAAATAAATGCATTCAAATCCCGAAAATAAAAAGTCAAAAGCCGAAAAATCTATTTGTGGCGGACGTAATTCTTTCGTGACGGGCCGCCACAAATAAATGAATGTGTGGGAAACAGTGTCATCAGTAATATGTTGTTGCCATGGCCATAATGCATGACCTTTGATCCTGTAGCTGTGGAGGGCTGGATCCTGTTTGTGACGGGCGTGCATGAAGAGGCCACAGAAGAAGACATCCACGACAAGTTCTCTGAGTTTGGAGAGATCAAGAACCTGCACCTCAACTTGGATCGCAGAACGGGATACCTCAAGGTGAGACCGGAAGAAGCAGGATGTTTACCTTCAACCTCAATTTCACTGGTATCCTACATGCAACATGTCAGCATCTTCTTATCATGTTGAAATGTTGTACTACAGTACCATTTATACACATTGTAGTACAGCAATTCCTATCATTTATACTATTCTAGGTCAGGAGTGAGTGTGTGTGAGAAATATTTTCATAACCAACGCATAATCAAATCAGTTTCTAACTTTTTAAAAATGATTAATATTGTTAGAGGCCTCCAAACATGAAATAACACCCACATAGTCACTTTTACACTCCAATAGTAGTCATGCTGCATAAGGCTGCGCCAATCAGTAGCCACGATACTTAACAGCACCTTCTGATTGGTTTGTTCTCATTTAGTGGCCAACATAAGTATTCTTATATTTAATTTATTCATCCATATTTATGTACAAATATTCTTAATTTAAGGCCAAATATGTAGAATATGCTTTAAAAAAAACCACAAAATGTTATGAGTAAAGCTGCAAACCTTAAAGTGTTTGTGGCGATGGACCACTGTAGTTAACACTGTTAAAAAATATGAACCACTGAGATCAAAATTTGTTAAAATAATACATGAAGTTGATGATTGAATCTGTTTTTATTTACTTTTTTTGGATAAACTTGCTATAATATGAAATGTTGTCAATGGGTTTCTTCCATTAAATACAAGTTCAATATTTTGATCATTAACCGCAATTAACAATGACGCTCGCTTGTGGTTTACGTTAAACTACTCCAGACAAAGGCATGCGAGGCCAGCGGTGCCGTACGTATTACACTTACGTTCGCATATACGTAGAGCTGGCCAATATGGCAACAAAAAAAAATCACAATTAATTTTTTCATATCTGATCACTATCACAATTTATTTTACATTAAAGATGGATTGTCCTTTGCGGGATTATATAGCGTGTACCATTGCATCCATACTGTTTACTACTGCAGTATCTTGTAACAGACATTTCCGCCATGTTTGATGGAGGTTATATATGCTAACAGCTGACAACTGTCATTGTGTTCATATATATAACTGTTTACTAGAGATGCAACAGTACAGGTAATCCACGCTACGGTCCGTACCTGGTGTTAGGACCACACTTTTGCTTCTTTTTCAGTACGTTTTGTTGGGAGTAAATACAACTTTTTTTCCTCTCAAAATGATTTTATTTTGCTTGTCATCAAAAAGCACATTCTTGGCGTACTGAATACTAAAATACTTTTACTTCAAGTTAACATGTACTAAACACTTTCAAATGGTAAATTATTTGTATTTTTTTATTAATGTATTCATCAGTGCTTCTCACCAGTGCTTTGGCAAAAAAGCGGTGACTCACATTGTGGTGTTTTTTAAAACTCCTACTGTAGCATATATTGAATACATCCATCCATATTGAATACAATTATATTAAAATACAGTTTGAATTTGAGGTACTGTAAAATAATGTGTATCAACACTTAAAACACGTTTAATGATTGTTTCAGGAACAAAATGTTTTTTATCCACAAACTCAAAAATGCTTTGAACAAAGTGTGTGCAGAGTTTTTTTTTAAACGTGTTATATCAGAGGAGTTTAATCTTTGCAAACACAAACAAAATTTGATTGAAGAATTTTAGATATAAACTTTTTTTTTTCTGACTACCGGTATATGAGTAGGCGTGTTTATTTTCCCAGTCGGGACCAATACAGTCACAAAAGCATTCTGTGCTTGCCTGCGAGTCCGCATTGAGGGCAAGATTAGAGCTGCAGCAGATAGTGAAAATCAAGTCTGTTACTAAAGTTGCTGCTTCTTCTAAGTGTTGTGTTTCCACTTCTATACTAGTGTTAGTCATATGTTTTTTTATTTTATTCTTCTGGGCTACACTCCCAGCAGTGTAAGGGGACGAGGCATAACGCTGATTGGACACTAAACATCAAGTTTTGGGCTTGCTTGCTAGCATCAACCTGCAGTCTACACGTATCTCTTGTGACTGTGACTGCCAGTCACACTTATCTTTACATCTTGTACCAAATAAAATTGCTTCCAAGTCGGTAAGCACAACCAGAATTAATGCGTACATTAGGCGCACGAGGTTATAAGGTGTAATTATTTTTAAGTGCACACTTATAGTCCACAACATATAGTAAGTTTATGATCTTTTTTTTGTAGTAGGAAAAGTGTGGATGCCTTATTACATGTCCAAGGAGTTAAGAGTCAAATAACAAAATAAATTACATTTTTGGCTCTTATGATTGATTTTTCTTTCTGCCAATAACTTGTAAATTATGTAAAGGTCAACATTTTTAAAACTATTGCTGTGATACACAAAGTTAATGAATTGCTAAATCAAAAAGCATTCTATATTTCATATAAATCACTGTTTGTTCCATATTGAACATACTGTATTGAAGTGTGGTAGTTTATGTAAAACATATTAAAATCATATCTAACATTTTGTATTTAAGTGTGTGGTAGTTTATGTACAACATATTAAAATCATATCTAACATATTGTATTGAAGTGTGTGGTAGTTTATGTAAAACATTAAAATCATATCTAACATTTTGTATTTAAGTGTGTGGTAGTTTATATAAGTACAACATATTTAAGTGCAGTCATTTATAGAAGGGAGCTGTAAGTTATTTTTGTAAATGCAAACGGGGGACCCACAAACCTAATATTCAAATTGTTAAACTGTTAGAAATGTAATAAATTGGTGGAGTATAATTGTATAAATTCTACCACACAGATTTGTTGAATATAATGTAAAAGGAGGAGAGATTTTTATTCAATTGAGATGTAGAAGAGTGACAATAAAAAGAGGCATTTCAAGTTAAGTGTTAGTTTATGAGACAAACAGTTTCCACAAACAGACAGTGGAACAAAACAATGATAATCACTTCTCTTATTAAAAACTATGTAAAAATTGTGATGATGTGAAGAAATTATTTTCAGTAAACTATCATTTTTATTTATTTTTGTTTTTTGTTCTGAAATAGAAATATTGCCTTAATAGTGTCCTGAGCTTAACAACTAATTGTCTCTCTAATTCCTTCTGCTCCTTTTTATTCACAATGTATTTTGAATTGTTGTTTGATATTTAATGAATGAAATAAAAAAGGAAGTGGGAATGGAATGGACAAAAAATTATCCTCTCCATCTGTTGTCAAACTTTCAGCCAATCAGCAGCTCGCTACTCAACAACCATCAAAGTGGTCACTTTAATCCTCCTGATGGTGCTACAGACCATAATGCTTCTCTGGTGCACTGCATGTGACCTTTATAAACGCATGTCCTCCTCCTTACTGGCCACAAGGTGGCAGCAGTACCCTAGCAAACCAAAATACAGACTACCTCCTGCAAAAATACAACTTTTATATCCAACACTGTTAACCACGTGACTACTATTGACCATATTGACTGTTGTTTCAACGCTTACACCATTTACCGCCCCCAGGGTTACACGCTGGTGGAGTACGAGACCTACAAAGAGGCCCAGGCCGCCATGGAGGGTCTCAACGGCCAGGATATGATGGGCCAGCCTATCAGCGTTGATTGGAGCTTTGTCCGGGGGCCACCCAAAAACAAGAGAAGGTGAGGACGCTAGGACAAGCTCACAGCTCCACTTTTCTCCTGCCACTCTAAAACAGCCATGTTATGTACGTTAGAGACAAAACATTGTTTATTGCTGTGTTTATTTGGCCAGTTCAGGTCACAAGGACAGGCGTAGAAAATAGATACCGTATTTTTCGGACTATAAGTCGCTCCGGAGTAAAAGTCGCACCGGCCGAAAATGCATAATAAAGAAGGAAAAAAACATATATGTCACACTGGAGTATAAGTCGCATTTTTTGGGGAAATTTATTTGATAAAACCCAACACCAAGAATAGACATTTGAAAGGCAATTTAAAATAAATAAAGAATCGTGAACAACATGCTGAATAAGTGTACGTTATATGATGCATAAATAACCAACTGAGAACATGCCTGGTATGTTAACGTAACATATTATGGTAAGAGTCATTCAAATAACTATAACAAATAGAACATGCTATACGTTTACCAAACAATCTGTCACTCTTAATCGCTAAATCCGATTAAATCTTATACGTCTAGTCTCTTACGTGAATGAGCTAAATAATATTATTTGATATTTTACGGTAATGTGTTGATAATTTCACACATAAGTCGCTCCTGAGTATAAGTCGCACCCCCGGCCAAACTATGAAAAAAAACTGCGACTTAAAGTCCGGAAAATACGGTA
The DNA here is from genome assembly GCF_033978785.1 of Entelurus aequoreus. Taxonomy (NCBI): domain Eukaryota; kingdom Metazoa; phylum Chordata; class Actinopteri; order Syngnathiformes; family Syngnathidae; genus Entelurus; species Entelurus aequoreus. The sequence continues at coordinate 2,370,065 of NC_084750.1, forward strand.
GTACTTGATTGATTCCTTCAGGAGAGTTCACTCAGGAAAATTACAATTCCAGTAGCAGTGTTCAGAATTGAGATCGAATCTTAAAAGTAAATAATGGGGGTATAAATGGAAATAAAATAGAAAATATAACAATAAGATAAAAATATAACAGTAAAATAAGAACATAGCAAGAGAAACTAGGCATTAGTGACCATGTTATGAAAATGTATTGCACTCTTATGGCATTGTTAATTGCACTTAAATTGTTACAATAACTGTAAATGTTTGTTTTGTAGGACGGGTGGACGTCGACGCAGCAGAAGCCCTGACAGGCGACGACGCTGACACCATCTTCCTAAAGATTATTTGTTGTTTTTTCCATTTGAACAACATTTCTATTTGACTTGACAGTTAGTCCGAAGTAAAGTTTGGCTTAAAAAGTAAGCATCAGCCATTGTTGTACTTTGCTGAAGCTGCTGTAGAATCAAAAATGTTGAGACTTTTTGTTTCCTTGTTTTTTTTATTTGATCTTTTAAATGTGTTTTGTTGTGCACAACTGTCTTTGTTTTATATGACTTGGGCAATATTAAACTTTTTGAAATGGGCTTGCATCATTGTGACAAGTGCGAGCACCTGTCAGTCTGAGCCTCTAATGCGGTCATAGGCTGAAGGCAGAAAAACATCCTCTTGGCCCCTTTTTTGATGCTAACCAATCAGCTGCTGTGGATTTCACTCGGACCTTCTTATTGGTCGGGCGAGCCATCAATCACATCTACATCCACTCACGACTGGTCGGCATTCGCGTCATCGGAAAATGTTGCCTCTTCTGATTGGCCGAATCTCCCGACTGGGCGGGCCCAACGCGTTGGGTTGACGTTGTTGTTGTAAGTGAAATTACTTTGTCGCTGCTGGTCCGGCTCGGGGATAGTACGCTCGCTTTCACACGCCAACATGCTCTAAAGTTGATATTTGTCCTCTCTCGGAAGCCCCCTGACGTCCCGCCGAGTGCGTACTTGACTGGAAGAAGTAGCTTGTGCGAGGATGAACACGTCGCCGAAGGTAAGAAGGCACTTTGAGGCTTTCTCAACCTTTAAGCTAACGGCTAACATTAGCCGCTGATTAGCTCCAAGTAGCCACTCGCTCACCGAATCAACCATGATCGATCTTAACAAAACAATCGATAGTTTGTCTTTTTTTAAAATTTTTTTACAAGAACTCACATCTTATGACGTGTTTGTAAAGTTGATACACTCGTAGCTACGGCCACATGTACACCCCCCTCCTCCGTTTATGTAAGCATTGATATTTGTAATATCTAACATTTTTAATATATTTTGGACAAAGCTGCTGGTTGTTGCTGTTTACACTTATAATTCTCTCATTTTAACGCCTGAAACTATGATGTCACCTGTCACAAACGCAGCACGTGCGAGCATGCCTGATGTGTGCTCATGGAATATGAAAGTAATCACGTGTGTGCTTATGCAGCAATATGAAAGTCATCAATAGATCTGATGGTCTTAGTTTGCGAGGTGAAGTCCTAAGAAGACAAAAAAAAAGTGCATCTCGTGTCCGTGCAGGGCCGCGTTACACTTTGAATTATTTATACTCGCGTTTGTTGGCCAGGAGTGTCTCAGACACCACACGTTGGGATGTAAGCCCACAAACTGGCATGTTGCTAAAGTAACATGGAAGATAATCTCCACAAAATATTTCATGTCATTGTTCTGTGGTTCATTACCATGAATTGATTAACATGGACCCCGACTTAAACAAGTTGAAAAACTTATTCGGGTGTTACCATTTTAAGTGGTCAATTGTACGGAATATGTACTGTACTGTGCAATCTACTAATAAAAGTCTCAATCAACCAATCAATGTTCTCAACGCCAACTTATTCCTTTGCCAGTATTGTTATTCTGCGTATTAGTCGGTGCAAAGTTGCAGTCAAAGATTCTCTTGATACGGCAGGAGCTATTTGCTGTTTTTAAAGGCCTACTGAAACCCACTACTACCGACCACGCAGTCTGATAGTTTATGAAATCTTAACATTGCAACACATGCCAATACGGCCGGGTTAGATTAGTAAAGTGCAATTTAAAATATACCGCGAAATTATTTTGCTGAAAATGTCTCGGTATGATGACGTTTGCGCGTGACGTCACGGATTGTGCGGACATATTGGGACACCATTGTGGCCAGCTATTAAGTCGTCTGTTTTCATCGCAAAATTCCACAGTATTCTGGACATCTGTGTTGGTGAATCTTTTGCAATTTGTTTAATGAACAATGGAGACAGCAAAGAAGAAAGCTGTAGGTGGGATCGGTGTATTAGCGGCTGGCTGCAGCAACACAACCAGGGGGACTTTGAGTTGGGTAGCGGACGCGCTACCGTGAGTACGCAGCTTTGGCTTCCAAACATTTGATCGCTTGCCCGTACTTGAGTGCCGCTATGTGCATGTCACGTACGTAACTTTGGGGAAATATATGTGCTGTATGAAGTTTGCGGAAGTGAACGGTGCTTTGGGATTGAGTGTGTTGTGCGGGTGTTTGATTTGTATTGGTGGGTTATATGGACGGGAGGGGGGAGGTGTTTGTTATGCGGATTAATTTGTGGCATATTAAATATAAACCTGGTTGTGTTGTGGCTAATAGAGTATATATATGTCTTGTGTTTATTCACTGTTTTAGTCATTCCCAGCTGAATATCAGGTCCCACCCGCCTCTCACAGCATCTTCCCTATCTGAATCACTTCCACTGCCCTCTAATCCTTCACTCTCACTTTCCTCATCCACAAATCTTTCATCCTCGCTTAAATTAATGGGGTAATCGTCGCTTTCTGCGTCCGAATCGCTCTCGCTGCTGGTGGCCATGATTGTAAACAATGTGCAGATGTGAGGGGCTCTACAACCTGTGACGTCCCGCTACTTCCGGTACAGGCAAGGCTTTTTTATCAGCGACCAAAAGTTGCAAACTTTATCGTCAATGTTCTCTACTAAATCCTTTCAGCAAAAATATGGCAATATCGCAAAATGATCAGGTATGACACATAGAATGGACCTGCTATCCCCGTTTAAATAAGAACATTTCATTTCAGTAGGCCTTTAAGGCTCTACCAAACCAAAAAAAAAATACTAGTCAAAGATTGTGTATGCCAGGGCTATTCAACTACCTAAGGCCGGACGTCAAATCAGAATCAGAAATACTTTATTAATCCCTGAGGGGAAATTACAATTTGCAGCACAATACCATTCAAGATCAGACAAACATTACAGGGAGACAGAACAGGATCGCTGACGGGTCTGCCAACTTCTGGCACCCCTTACAAAAAAACTGAGATGCAGGTCTAAGCCTTGGCCCCTGGAGAAGGGGTCCAGACTGAGGCCAAGGGGAAAACAACTCATAGCCATAGCACACACCCCTCTTACGCACATGTAAGAGCATCAAACGTCAAAGAAAACAAAGGACATTAAAACACATTAAAGAGCAGAGCTGATGCAACCAGCCACTTCTACATACAGCTATGAATGAAAAGTAAAAGAAACATATGCACTGTGGTGGCCTCTGCGGTGTTCCACACCATCGTCTGCTGGGGTGGGGGGGAGCATGGTGGATGTTTCCTCAGAAAGTTCGTCCGCAGGCTATATTTCTTACATTATTGAAAAGCAAACACATCGGCTTTCACACTGCACTGTAAATAAATGAATTATTCTGCCCTCGCAACTCGTTTCCAGTGTGTGCGGCTAGACTGTTAACAGCAGGAAGAAACAGAAGCTCCAGAAGTTTGGGGTATTTATTAGAGATGTCCGATAATGGATTTTTTGCCGATATCCGATATTGTCCAACTCTTAATTACCGATACCGATATATACAGTCGTGGAATTAACACATTATTATGCCTAATTTTGTTGTGATGCCCCGCTGGATGCATTAAACAATGAAACAAGGTTTTCCAAAATAAATCAACTCAAGTTATGGAAAAAAATGCGAACATGGCACTGCCATATTTATTATTCAAGTCACAAAGTGCATTATTTGTTTTAACATGCCTCAAAACAGCAGCTTGGAGTTTGGGACATGCTCTCCCTGAGAGAGCATGAGGAGGTTGAGGTGGGCAGGGTTGGGGTAGCGGGGGGGGGGGGGTATATTGTAGCGTCCCCGGAAGAGTTAGTGCTGCAAGGGGTTCTGGGTATTTGTTCTGTTGTGTTTATATTGTGTGACGGTGCGGATGTTCACCCGGAATTCTTGTTTGGTGTGGGTTCACAGTGTGGCGCATATTTGTAACAGTGTTAAAGTTGTTTATACAGCTACCCTCATTGTGACCTGTATGGCTGTTGACCAAGTATGCCTTGCATTCACTTGAGTGTGTGTGTGAAAAGCCGTAGGTAATGTGTGATTGGGCCGGCACGCAAAGGCAGAGCCTTTAAGGTTTATTGGCGCTCTGTACTTCTCCCTACGTCCGTGTACCACTACGTACCGCGGCGTTTAAAAAAGTCATACATTTTACTTTTTGAAACCGATACCGATAATTTCCGATATTACATTTTAAAGCATTTATCGGCCGATAATATCGGACATCTCTAGTATTGATGTTCCTTCTTTCCTTCCTCAGTTTCATTTCTTTACACGTCTTCCTTCATTTAGGTTTGTGTGACTGAAAATATAAACATTACAAAAGTGTAATGCCCAATGTGTATTTTACATCAGCAGGCACACGACTGGGCAAATGTATTCATACAGCAGAATTCGTACTTCAGGCAATTCAAAGAACTTTACAGAAAATTGAAAGGACAAAATACAATCACCATTAAAACAATCACAAATAAGTCAAATCAATCAGATGCTGTACATAATATACTTTCAGTTTTCATTTGTACAATCAATAGTGTCCATTGTGTGTTTTACATAAATAAAATAAAATGTTTAGTGTTAATACATTCGCAGAATAAACTGCAGATGTTTACGTATATAGATATTAAACTGGCCAGGGACGTTTTTCCGGTTTATGTGGGTAAGCACTTCATTTATATCAAAATAGCATGGCTTTAAATTCCACATTTATAGAGTCGTCACTTTCACCTCACTCTATCAGCTTCCGTCTGCTACAACGTCTCACTCTTCCTTCGTGCTGGCTTCCTAAAGCAGTAGTTCATCCTCCGTATATTCAGCTTCGAAAAGATAAGGTTGTGAATCCTCATTTGTCCAAAAATATTTGTCTTCGTTGTCTGTTACCAAGGCTGCCATTATTGGAACACAACGCCAACTTATTCCTTTGCCATAATTGTTATTCTGCGTATAAGTCAGTGCAAACTTGCAGTCAAAGATTCCCTCGATACTATTTGCTGTTTTTAAGGCTCTACCAAACCAAACAAAAAGTCTGTGTATGCCAGGGCTATTCAACTACCTAAGGCCGGACATCAAATGTTGGATGTTTCCTCAGAAAGTTTGTCCGCAGGCTATATTTCTTACATTATTGCAATGGCTTTCACACTGCACTGTAAATAAATAAATGATTCTGCCCTCGCTACTCGTTTCCAGTGTGTGTGGCTTGACAGTTAACAGCAGGAAGAAACAGAAGCTCCAGAAGTTTGGAGTATTGATGTTCCTTCTTTTGAAAACTTTTCCTTTCTCAGTTTCATTCCTTTACACGTCTTGCTTCATTTAGATTTGTAAGACTGAAAATATAAATATTACAAAAGTATAATGTCCATTGTGTATTTTACATCAGTATGCAAGGCAGGGCAAATGTATTCATAGAGCACAATTCGTACTTAATGCAATTCAAAGAGCTTTACAGAAAATTTAAAGAAAGACAAATAATTTGAAATTGAAGTCAGAAAATACAATCAACATAAAAACAATCATCCATCCATCCATTTTCTACCGCTTGTCCCCCTCGGGGTCACGAGGGGTGCTAGAGCCTATCTCATAATTAATATAAATCAATCAGATGCTGTACATAATATATTTTCAGTCTTTATTTCTACAATCAATAGTGTCCGTTATGTATTTTACATAAATAAAATAGAATGTTTAGTGTTAATACATTCGCAAAATAAACTGCAGATGTTTACGTATATAGATAGTAAACTGGCCAGGGATGTTTTCCCGGTTTATTTGGGTAAGCACTTCATTTATGTCAAAATAGCATGGCTTCAAATTCCACATTTATAGAGCCGTCACTTTCACCTCACTCCATCGGCTTCCGTCTGCTACGTCTCACTCTTCCTTCGTGCTGGCTTCCTAAAGCTGTAGTTCATCCTCCGTATATCCAGCTTCGAAAAGATAAGGTTGTGAATCCTCATTTGTCTAAAAATATTCGTCTTCGTTGTCTGTTACCAAGACTGCCATGATTACAACACACTTACGTTTGTTTCCGGAAGTAGGAACACACATTTGTTGCCAGAAATCGGAAGTGCGTTGCCATGGAAACGGAAATAAATGTGCTGATGAAATCAGTCCTGGAAATGATTTTAATGATCAAAATAGGGTAAATATTGTACATATTGCATATTGTTATGAAGTCGTCTGTTACTACATTATAAATATACTTGCAGTGTGTATATTGTACATATTACATATTGTTATGAAGGTGTCTATTACTACATTATAGATGTATACTTGCAGTGTGTATATTGTACATATTACATATTGTTATGAAGGTGTCTATTACTACATTATAGATGTATACTTGCAGTGTGTATATTGTACATATTACATATTGTTATGGCGGTGTATGTTACTACATTTGATATATATATATATATATATATATATATATATATATATATATATATATATATATATATATATATATATATATATATATATATATATATATATATATATATATATATACACACACAGTGGGGCAAAAAAGTATTTAGTCAGCCACCCATTGACAATCAATGGGTGGCTGACTAAATACTTTTTTGCCCCACTGTATGTATATATATATATATATATATATATATATATATATATATATATATATATATATATATATATATATATATATATATATATATATATATATATATAGGTATATATATATATATATATATATATATATATATATAGGTATATATATATATATAGGTATATATATAGGTATATATATATAGGTATATATATATATATAGGTATATATATATATATAGGTATATATATAGGTATATATATATAGGTATATATATATAGGTATATATATATATATGTGTATATATAGGTATATATGTATATATATATAGGTATATAGGTATATATATATATATATAGGTATATATATAGGTATATATATATGTATATATATAGATGTATATATATAGGTATAGATATTATACATACAGTATATATATATATATATATATATATATATATATATATATATATATATATATATATATATATATATATATATATATATATATATATATATATATATATATATATATATATATATATATATATACTTGCAGTGTGTATATAAAACATATTACATATTGTTATGAAAGTCTCTTACTACATTATATATACTTGCAGTTTGTGTATTGTACATGGTACATATTGTTCTGAAGGTGTCTGTTACTACCTTATATATATATATATATATATATATATATATATATATATATATATATATATATATATATATATATATATATATATATATATACTTGCAGTGTGTATATTGTACTTAGTGCATATATTTCTGAAGGTGTCTGTTACTACATCATACATATATACTTGCAGTGTGTATATAAAACGTTGATGTAGGGTTTTGAAGTTGTACAGTATATATATATATATATATATATATATATATATATATATATATATATATACTTGCAGTGTGTATATAAAACATATTACATATTGTTATGAAAGTCTCTTACTACATTATATATACTTGCAGTTTGTGTATTGTACATGGTACATATTGTTCTGAAGGTGTCTGTTACTACCTTATATATATATATATATATATATATATATATATATATATATATATATATATATATATATATATATATATATATATATATATATACACTTGCAGTGTGTATATTGTACTTAGTGCATATATTTCTGAAGGTGTCTGTTACTACATCATACATATATACTTGCAGTGTGTATATAAAACGTTGATGTAGGGTTTTGAAGTTGTTTTAAAGGACTTTGAAAAGTTGTGTGTTTGTTGTGTTTCACAGAGGAAGCACAAACTAACATTTTTAAATGTGTCTCTCTGGTCAGACACAGACACCCCCTAACAGCTGCTCACTTAAGACTGCAATTGTGTGTGTGTGTGTGTGTGTGTGTGTGTGTGTGTGTGTGTGTGTGTGTGTGTGTGTGTGTGTGTGTGTGTGTGTGTGTGTGTGTGTGTGTGTGTGTGTGTGTGTGTGTGTGTGTGTGTGTGTGTGTGTGTGTGTGTGTGTGTGTGTGTGTGTGTGTGTGTGTGTGTGAGCACGAGGAATCTTGTGTCACTTTCGGAGTCCATTTGATGGCATTCCCTTGAGTGAGCTCTCAAACACGGTCAGATTAATAAGTAAGCTGCTACCTTGGAGTTGCTCAGGTTAGTGGGACACACTGTGCGTGTGCGTGAGGTACATACCCACTCAGATTGCACAACAAAGTGGCTAGGGCTGCACACTTTTTGAGAAAAAAAAACTACCGTACTTTTCGGACCATAAGGCATTCTTAAAATCCTTTCATTTCCTCACAAATCGACAGTGCGCCTTATAACCCGGTGCGCCAAATGTACGGATTAATTCTGGTATGTGGTGTAATGATAAGTGTGACCAGTAGATGGCAGTCACACATAAGAGATACGTGTAGACTGCAAGATGACGCCAGTAAACGACACCAAAACTTTAAATGTTCCATTGAGAATGTAAAACATTACTTACTCATGGCGCTCAAAAATCTGTCAAAATGTTTTAGTACGACTTTCGTGAGAAGAAGCCACACCACTTGTTGGATTGTTGGAGCATTACGGCTACCGTAGTCAGACATACATACGAGTATTATTATGGTGTGTGTATTAGGAGCCCAAAACGGCACCTATTAGCAGACATTATCTGGCGTTTTGTTTCGCAATATTACGCAAAAACAACTTTTCTTACCTTCTGGTAACTGCTGATATGTATTTGGGATCTGCATAAGTCCTGAAAATTTGCGCACGTCCGCCATTGTAGTCCGTGCCGACACCGTAGTCCAGACCTGGGCAAATTAAGGCCCGTTAAGCTTTTCAATCTGGCCCGCCGGACATTCACAAATAATTTTTTTAGATCTTTAAGATGGAAACTGTAGCTGCCATTATGATGTGCAGTCATGTTTTCTAATGACCGTAAGTCTTGAACTATACAAAGTATTTCAATGGTTGGAATCTGCGCTTATGGTTGATATACCAGTTACTATGGTAATCTAATTAGTTACTATGGTAATCTAATGAGTTACTATGGTCATCTAATGAGTTACTATGGTCATCTAATGAGTTACTATGGTAATCTACGTCACAGCAGCTCAGACGAGGCACCAAGCAGTGTGGGCGGGAAGCGTTTCCACAGAAGCGGAAGGAGATTTTCAAAACAAAGTTCTAAAGCTTAGTGGTATATAAGAGATATCAGATTGTAGGTGGGTTTATTTTGTACCCTTCGCGTTCATATTTCACTGTTTGTTGCATTTTTGTTGCGTTTCACTTGATTGTAAAATATGTCGATCGAAAGGGGGTGTGACATTCATATTTTGTCAATATTCAGTGTTTTATCGTTCCTAGAAAAATGTAAAATTCCATTACGTTTTTTAAGGCGGTCTGTCATAACGTTTTTAGCATTCAATCAGACATTATTGTGAGGTTTTGTATTAGTGTTCCTAAAAATAGATATACCGGCCCCCAGACACATTTTTTTATCTAAATGTGGCCCCCGAGTCAAAATAATTGCCCAGGCCTGCCGTAGTCGATAAGCTTCTTCTTTTTCTCTATCTTCTTGTTATGGGACATTCATCCTCCTCTGTTGCCATTTCTAATATAAAGTAGTCCGTGCCGACACCGTAGTCTATAAGCTTCTTCTTTTTCTCTATCTTCTTGTTATGGGACATTCATCCTCCTCTGTTGCCATTTCTAATATAAAGTAGTCCGTGCCGACACCGTAGTCTATAAGCTTCTTCTTTTTCTCTATCTTCTTGTTATGGGACATTCATCCTTCGCTGTTGCCCTTTCTAATATAAAGTAGTGTAAAGTTGTAACTTATATCTGTCAATAGACTCGCTATAGAAGCGCTAAAAATTAGCTGTGTGGTGGTTTTACATAATTCACCCATGGAACTTTAGTTATTAGAGAGTTCCGGTTGGACAGTTTTTCAGAGGACACATTTCTGGTGTTGTTGTTGCACTAGTGATCCACGGATGAGGAGATGCTGCTCGGTTGTTGATTGAAGTAAAGTCTGAATGTCATTAAAACAGTTAGCTCCATCTTTTGACACTTCTTCCACTCCCGTCCTTGCACGCTGCACCGCTACAACAAAGATGAGGGGGAGAAGATGCTGTTGAAGTGGAGGCACGTGAATAAACCCACCCACAAAACTGCGCATCAGACGATCAGAAAGCGACTTGAAGATGGTCTGTAAAACATCACCTATGCAACATTTTGACCAAAGAACCACCATCACATGTTATGTAGACCACAAGAAAGTGTTTTCAATTTAGAAAAAAATCATAATATGACCCTTTAATGCACCTTTTATAATGAGTTGCGCTTTTTGTATGAAAATAGACCCGCTCATCGGCAGTGCGCCTTATAATCAATCAATCAATCAATCAATCAATCAATCAATTCCTTTATTGTCATTGTCATAATAACACTTAAGTCATACATGTCAATGAGATTTTGTTTGAGCTTTGTCCATCGGCATAGAAATTGCATTGAAGTGCAGGTTGACCATAGTTTACAGTTTAGCATTGTCAGGAAGATGGCGAATAGAGGGGCGTGGGGATGGGAACAGTCAGATGTCTGATGGGTGTTACGTTGATGTTGCAGCAATGCAATGTCCAGAGCACAATTATTGAGGTGGTGAAGAGTGAGCTAATAAGATGGTCCGGGGCAGCAAAGGGGCAGGCTGTTCATTTAGCAGTCTCACAGCCTGGGGATACAGACTGTGAGACATTCTGGTGGTCCTGGCGCAAATCAATCTATACCTCCTTCCAGAGGGTAGCAGGTTGAAGAGGCCATGTGCTGGGTGGTATCTGTCCTTCAGGATGTTGTGTACTCTCTTTAGGCAGCGAGTTGTGTACATGGCACTCATCTCTGGGAGTAATCCGGTGCGCCCTATGGTTCGGAAAATACGATACTTGCTATTTGCGATTTGTATATTTTATACATAAAACTGCAAAAAAGTGTGAAAATAAGAAGTAGAAGAAGACATGTTACTTTTAGTCAATCAACATATTCTTGTCTCAAGGTGCCACACATTAGAACAATATGCAATCCTTTACTTTCAAAAATATTTGTCTTCATGCAGACTGACTCTGAGCTTTTGTGCTCTTTAACTGAAGAAATAACCGATTAAAAACTATACAGTGTTTATAAATTAATCATAATGTTTAATAATAATGCAAGTAAAAGGAACAAACAAAATAATACAATTGAATCATTTATGTAGGCAAAAATGTAACTTCAATAAATATTGAGCATCTTTAAGGGGAGCAGTCAGGTTCAAACACTGATGACATTTATTAAACAAGACAAGAAGCAAGGAATCAAACAGACAGAATTAAATTTGGCTCAGTGAGGAGAAACGCGTACATACTGTATGTAGCCTTGTACAGTGTCACTACGCTCTGCCGAAAGATTGTACGCCTCCTCTTTTATTTGGACTTTCCCTGATTACATGGCAACAGCTGTTTCCAAAGGGACGGGGGTCTAGAACTTGGGCAGATCCTGCTTTCTCTCCGCTTTGTAGTTCTCGGGTCAAGACAAAATCTTTCTGTGGGTTAGAATACATCAAAGAAACAGAACACATTCATGTTGCTTCCCATCCTACACAGTGTAGTTTTACAAGCCTTCTTCTGGGTAGGATCCAAGACAGCTTTTGTCTTCTCGCCGGGAACTCATGGCAACACAAAGTTTTGTGACAACTTAGATACAATTATTCTGACAGGAGCTGCACTTCGTTCACAATCATTAAGAGAGACCCAGCACGGAAGAATTGGAATTGTTCAAAAAGAGCAGCCATCTTTCACAGCATTGTGAGGCTGCTCGGACAACGCTGAAGCTTCAACTTGGATTTTAGATAGATAGATAGATAGATAGATAGATAGATAGATAGATAGATAGATAGATAGATAGATAGATAGATAGATAGATAGATAGATAGATAGATAGTACTTTATTGATTCCTTCAGGAGAGTTCCCTCAGGAAAATCAAAATTTTATCGGCAAAGGGGGTTTTCTACCTATCTCTTTAACTGTAATAAGACTGAACTTTTTTAGAAAAAGATGCCAGAGGGGACCTTTATGACATTGAAGGAGAATGCAGTACCACATCACAACAAGCCGATGAAGGATTGCCTCACACTGCTAGTTCTTGCTAACGCTAGCGGTGGCTGGGGCATGTAGAAGGTGACGTTATGCTAGTTTACCACTCCCAGACTGTTCAACAAATAGTCAAGGACACAAAGTACAATGATTTTCCTTTTTTGTTTTTTTTGTGTTAGCAACACGTTTGGTAACATTTTGGAGAGCGCCAACGGGACTTTTGTGTGTGTGTGCGGCCGCATTGACAGTAAAGCTGGCTGCTGCTGCTGTTGTGAAAGAAGACATCGTTGAGCCATTACTCACTTATGTTATTTTGATACATTACAGTATATAAGTACACACACACACACATTATAGTGTCTTTAAAGTGTGCATTTTTTATTATATAATATGGACTTTTGTGGAGGCAAGAACCAATTATTCATGTTTACATTGTTCCCTGTGGGGAAATCGGTTTCACTATAACGTTTCGGTTGGCGCACCATGTTCAAGAACCAATTAAGTTTGTAAATCGAGGTTGAACTGTACACAAAAGCCGGTACCATCAGGTAAGAAAAGTTGCTTTTGCATGTTACGTCTCCTTGAAGCATTTATTACATATTCCTTATTTTCTCAATTACATTTTGAGAGGTTATGAAGTGTTTATTGTGATTTTAGAATTGTGTTTACATTGAGTGTTTCCATGGTTGTGTTGACCTTTTCTGTTCCTTTCTGCCTTGATATCTGAGGGGATTGTAATCAGAGGAAAGTTACATTTGAAATAGGGCTGGGCGATATGGCCTTTTTTTAATATCGCGATATTTTAAGGCCCTATCGCGATACACAATTTAATCTGGATATTTTGCCTTAGCCTTGAATGAACACTTGATGCATATAATCACAGCAGTATGATGATTCTATGTGTCTACATTAAAACATTCTTCTTCATACTGCATTAATATATGCTACTTTAAAACTTTCATGCAGAGAAGGAAATCACAACTAAAAAAATCACAATTTTTTTCATACGGTGTTGATCTGGAAATGTTTGCCTCTGCATTTTGATGGTGTGGGCGTGTGGCACCGAACGGAGATGTTGACATGCGGAGTAAGCACTCTTCATTCTCGAGCAGGTGACTTTTCAAATGATGCTACACATTAGCAGTAATGCTACTTTTTATAGCAACGCTTTTGCCCCACACTTGACAAATTACGGTTGTCTGTTCGACATATTCCCACTTGAAGCCAAACCACCGCCAGACGATGGACCCCCTGCTGTTTTGGGGGGAATTAATTATTCCTTCATTTGTTACCAGATTTGCACCTTCTCTCTTGTAGTACCACTAGCACCACTCGGCTAGCATCACAGCTAACGTTACCCATGCTGCTACCTCTTTGCTGCGCGAGGGCGTATACGTATGTGACGTAAGTCGTGACAGTATGTGACGTGTGTAAGAAGGTGCGCTTGTCTGTCTGTGAGAAGGAGACACAGGAAAGAGCGAGGAGAGCCTGTAGTGTAATGCCAGCAGCTAAAAGCAACTGCGTGAGAACGTATACTCGAATATCACAATATAGTCATTTTCTATATCACACAGAGACAAACCCGCGATATATCGCGTATATCGATATATCGCCCAGCCCTAATTTGAAATAAAAATGTTTACCTTCCATATACTTTTCTCCTGCTCCTTATTTTCCATAGGTCAACAAAAATATCAATAATTATTAGAGGTGTGAATTTTTTTTTTTCCAAATGAATCGTGATTCTTATTTGTCATGATTCTTAATCGGCACAAAAAATCCCCCCAAAAAGTGTTTACAAAAAAATTAAATAAATATATATATATATACTGTATGTGTGTGTGTGTGTGTGCGTGTGTGTGTGTGTGTGAAAAAAAAGTCCCCACCCCCAAATTAAAAAATAAATAAAAATAAGTGTGTGTGTGTGTGTATATATATATATATAATATATATATGTATATGTATATTAGGGTTGTACAGTATACCGGTATTAGTATAGTACTGCGATACTAATGAATCATATTCAGTACTATATCGCCTCTGAAAAGTACCGGTCCAGCCCCAGTCGGCAGTGTTTTAGCTACTTCTAAATCACTAATCCTGGTCTCCATGGCGACAAATAAAGTACGTTTCTTATAAGTATCATCCCTGCAGGACGAGGAATAGCTAAACATGCTTCACTACACACCGTAGCTCACCGGCGTCAAAATGTAAACAAACGGCATTGGTGGATCTACACCTAACATCCACTGTAATGATACCAAGTACAGTAGTGTATCTAGTCGATATTACTATGATTACATCGATATTTTTTGGCATCACAACATCTTATTTAGTTTAAGAAAAAAAATTATATTATGTTTATAAACTCAGGAAATATGTCCCTGGACACATGAGGACTTTGAATATGACCAATGTATGATCCTGTAACGACTTGGTATCGGATTGATACCCAAATTTGTGGTATCATCCAAAACTAATGTAAAGTATCAAACAACAGAAGAATAAGTGATTATTACATTTTAGCAGAAGTGTAGATAGAACATGTTAAAAGAGAAAGTAAGCAGATATTAACAGTTAATGAACAAGTAGATAAATAATTCATTTTCTACCACTTGTCCTTAATAATGTTGACAAAATAATAGCATGATAAGTGACACAATATGTTACTGCATACGTCAGCAGCTAAATTAGGAGCCTTTGTTTGTTTACTTACTACTAAAAGACAAGTTGTCTTGTATGTTCACTATTTTATTTAAGGACAAACTTGCAATAAGAAACATATATGTTTAATGTACCCTAAGATTTTTTGTTAAAATAAAGCCAATAATGCAATTTTTTGTGGTCCCCTTTATTAGAAAAGTACCGAAAAATATAGAAATAATTTTGGTACCGGGACCAAAATATTGGTATCGGGACAACACTGTGTGTGTGTGTGTGTGTGTGTGTGTGTGTGTGTGTGTGTGTGTGTGTGTGTGTGTGTGTGTGTGTGTGTGTGTGTGTGTGTGTGTGTGTGTGTGTGTGTGTGTGTGTGTGTGTGTGTGTGTGTGTGTGTGTGTGTGTGTGTGTGTGTGTGTGTGTGTGTGTGTGTGTGTGTGTGTGTGTGTGTGTGTGTGTGTGTGTGTGTGTGTGTGTGTGTGTGTGTGTGTGTGTGTGTGTGTATATGGAAAAAATATTAATCTGTCCTGTCCAGCCACTCAGGCAAATCATATTGTTGATGTGGATGATCATATCTGCTGTAGAGGTGCAACGATGGGAGGGTTCCTGGTTCAATTTCCACCTTCTACCATCCTTGTCACGTCCGTTGGGTCCTTGAGCAAGACACTTCACCCTTGCTCCTGATGGGTCCTGGTTAGGGCCTTGCATGGCAGCTGCAGCCATCAGTGTGTGAATGTGGAAATAGTGTCAAAGCGCTTTGAGTACCTTGAAGGTAGAAAAAGTGCTACACAAGTATAATCCATCATCATCATCTACGATTCGTCAACATTGGCGACAATAACATTTTTCGTCAACAATATTCATGACGTCATCACTCGTTTTTCCGGGCGGAAGTGGGTCACTCGCAAAAACATTGCCAGTGACAACAAGTAAAGTGTGAGGATATTTCCTCTAATTCTTGTTAAAAACATGAATACTTTGCTCATTTTGCAAAGCGGACCTTGTTGTGTGATAAATAATTTTAACTATCATTTTAGCCAAAGTCAACCAGCTAAACTTTGTGTACATAATTTCAAGTAAATGGTAAATTAATTATACTTGTATAGCGCTTTTCTACCTTCACGGTACTCAAAGCGCTTTGACACTATTTCCACATTCAACCATTCACACACACATTCACACACTGATGGCGGGAGCTGCCATGCAAGCCCCTAACCACAACCCATCAGAAGCAAGGGTGAAGTGTCTTGCTCAAGGACACAACGGACGTGACGAGGTTGGTAGAAAATGGGGATTGAACCCTCTGGTTGCTGGCACGGTACTTTTTAAAGCAGCGTCAATTTGCAATGCTTTTAAAAAGGCACTTAAATAAACGTGAACCGCATACACACACACACACACACACGCACACGCACACACCAATGCAGACGTATCATAAGAATAAACATACAGTCTATTAAATAGCCAACATTTTAAGAATTAATTAATGAAATATATAATTCTACACATTGAGTCCATTAAAGTGCTAAAACTGCCAAGAGTTAATCAATAGTTAACATATCAGTGTGCAGCTTTTTAAACAACACAAAATTATTTTCTTTTTGAGGAAGTTAGATTTTGTGTTTTGTTGTTTGTTTTCATTGCTGCTATTTTAACTGTTTTTAATACATAAACAAGGTTAATAGTTGTTTTTTTTTAGTACTTTGCCTCTCCTTTCTTTTAAATGGACATTTTATTAGTCGTTTTAATTTTTTAACAGCTGAATGAGCAGCACAGTTGCAGTATAAATAAATATTTATGAATGAATTAGTCATGCTTTTTGCTTGTAAGCACATGCCTAAAATAACTTAAGCTGCATTTAGAAATCGATGGAAAAATTAGAGCCATTAATTAAGTGTACGCTTTATTATCAGAATAGTCGTTAGGTGCAGCCCTAATGTGCTGTACAGATTGACTTTAGAAAAGAGAAGTGTTGGATACTTCTCTTGTTGCCTTATTTGTATTTGACTTTATTAAATGATTGGGTAAACTTGTATTAAAACCAGTTTTCTTTAAGTAACATAGACATTTTTAGAAGTTTGTTTATTTTATGGAGGAGGAATGTAGTTGATCATAGAACTGGCACCCAATGTTATTAAAAAAGTATTGATTTTGAATCGAATCGTTACCCCCAAGAATCGAATCGAATCATGAGGTGCCCAAAGATTCATGGCCCTAATAGTTATTGATTTCACCAATGTCAAAAACGTACATTGTTGTGCAGTTTTCAGATTGTTTGCACCAATGTGTGTTCTTATCTTCATGCTGCCTGCGCACGTTAATGTCAGACTTATCTCTTGTGTAAAAATACTGACTTCTGATTTACCACCCTTGTGACACTTAAAAAAAAAAAAAAAAAAATGTCTTTAGCAGGGCGGAGGGCCCTATAAAAATGAGACAACACGTTAGCTGGCTTCTGCAGCCGCTCCCTCCACCTCCTGTCGTACCAGTCGCCGCTTTCCTCCTCGCCTGGGTGTGGCTTGATATTGAAACAACCTGTCGGGCGTGTGCGTGCCTTGCAGCACGCGTGATCACCATGGCCAAGCACAAACGGTACTTTTGCGCTTCAATCCCAGACAGCAGGCGTAATGCCAGCCCCGACCACTAGGTCGTCACGTCAGCGGTAATGTCGACCGGCTGCTCGTAGCACGCCTATTTGAACCATTCAAGGCACTTCTTGCATGAGTTGTGTCATTGTTTGATATGAAGAGAGTGCAGAGAAAATGTGTTGGGTGTGAAATATTGACCCACTCTCAGGGTTTCCACCCAGATTGACAACATACCTGTGGCGGTGGGGGCGTGGCTTGGGGTATGGTGGGGCGTGGTCAACATGACATCACCATCATCTGCTATGATGCCATTATTTGTTCTTTTAAAAGGCTAAAAACAATGTATACATACATTTAGAAACAAATCAGTATAAATAAACATATATTTGTTCTTACATTGTTTTGCTTCATTCTTAAATTGTTGCTGCTCGTTGTACAATGTATTTTGTTAAGAATTTCTCAAGTTTCTACAGACTTTTAGTCATTTTTTTCTTGATTAAAAAGGACTAGCAACGAGGGTTGTAGGGTATACCGGAAATAATGAAGCACCGCGGTACTAATTAATTATAAACGGTACTATGGTTTGGGCGGTATAGCTTGGTTGGTAGAGTGGCCGTGCCAGCAACTTGAGGGTTCCAGGTTCGATCCCCGCTTCTGCCATCCTAGTCACTGCCGTTGTGTCCTTAGGCAAGACACTTTACCCACCTGCTCCGAGTGCCACCCACACTGGTTTAAATGTAACTTAGATATTGGGTGTCACTATGTAAAAGCGCTTTCAGTCACTAGAGAAAAGCGCTATATAAATATAATTCACTTCACTTCACTTCACTATACTGTTCCTGAAAAATACAGGTACTTTTTTCTTTCCGGACATGACGGTGCGCCGTCATCTCGTTGTGACATAGCGGGTAAAACGAGCAGACTGGCGCAGGTTAGGCAACGCACACGCACTTGCTTACAAGCAGAAACAGTGTGGAGATAGGAAAAGGAGAATGGACGCATTTTGGATTAAAGACTAAGGATAACGTTGAAGCTATAAACACTGACACGCCGCTCTGCAAGAAGTGCTTAGCTCCTGCTCTTGTTAGCCGTTAGCGACGTCAATCTGCAGTCGGCAATGTTTTAGCTACTTCTAAATCACTAATCCTTGCCGCCATGGCGACAGATAAAGTTAAGTTTCTTGCAAGTATCATCCCTGCAGGCCGAAGAATAGCTAAACATGCTTCATTACACACCGCAGGAGGATACAACAGTTTACCGCTAACAGCAAGCCAGCAATCCTGAATGTAAACAAACGGGTGGATCTATACAAATATCGACTGTAGCAATACCAACTACAAGAGTCGATACTACAATGATTACATTGATATTTTTTATTATTACAAAACCTTTTGTAATTGTTTTATTGTTTATAAAGTCAGGAAATATGTCCTTGGACACAGGAGAACTTTAATTATGACCAATGTATGATCCTGTAAGTACTTTAAACTAGAGATGTCCGATAATATCGGCCGATAAATGCTTTGAAATGTAATATCGGAAATTATCGGTATCTGTTTCAAAAAGTAAAATTTCTGACTTTTTAAAACAACGCTGTAAGGTGTGTACATGGACCTAGGGCAGGGGTCGGCAACCTTTACCACTCAAAGAGCCATTTTGACAAGTTTCACAAATTAAAGAAAACAATGGGAGCCACAAAATTCTTTTGAAAATTTAAAATGAAATAACACTGCGTACAAAGCCTTTTTTGCTTTGTGCTACGTTTTAACCAGGGGTCTCAGACACACGCCCCGGCCCGCACCTTAATATGAAAGTTTAATGTTAGTGCGGTCCGCGAGTTTTAAATGAATGGTGCTTGATAGCGTCATACTTGCCAATCCTCCCAATTTTTCCGGGAGACTCCCGAATTTCAGGGCGTGATGACTCTGCTTTTAACGCCCTCTACAGCCTGCTCAAACAGCGTACCTGCTCGGCCACATGTTGAATTCAGCTTCTGCTTGCACATGTAAGAGACAGCAAGGCATACGTGCTCAACAGCCACACAGCTTACACTGACGGTGACCGTATAAAACAACTTTAACACTATTACGTTACAAATATGCGCCACACTGTGAACCCACACCAAAAAAGAATGACAAACACATTTCTGGAGAACCTCCGCACTGTAACACAACATAAACACAACAAAACAAATACCCAGAATCCCATGCAGCCCTAACTCTTCCGGTCCACCAAACCCCGCCCACCTCAACCGATGCACGGAGGGGGGGTTATGTGTGGGGGGGTTTGGTAGTAGCGGGGGTGTATAATGTAGACTGGAAGAGTTAGGGCTGCATGGGATTCTGGGTATTTGTTGTGTTGTGTTTATGTTGTGTTACGGTGCGGAGGTTCTCCAGAAATGTGTTTGTCATTCTTTTTTGGTGTGGGTTCACAGTGTGGCGCATATTTGTAACGTAACAGTGTTAAAGTTGTTTTATACGGACACCGTCAGTGTAAGCTGTGTGGCTGTTGACTAAGTATGCCTTGCTGTCTCCTACGTGTGCAAGTAAAAGCTACATACAACATGTGGCCGGGCTGGCACGCTATTTGTACAGGCTATAGAGGACAATAAATGCAGTTCCATTTGGGCACGCCCTTGTCGGAAAATATTTGCCGCCGGAGATTTCTAGGAGAGGCACTGAGTTCCGTAAGCCTCCTGGGAAAATCGGGAGGGTCGGCAAGTATGCTGGGAAAATCGGGAGGGTCGGCAAGTATGCAGCTGAGCCGCATCAGAGTGGTCAAAGAGCCGCGGGTTGCCGACCCCTGACCTAGGGAGAAGTACAGAGGCACTGCCTTTGTGTGCCGGCCCAATCACATAATATCTACGGCTTTTCACACACACAAGTGAATGCAAAGCATACTTGGTCAACAGCCATACAGGTCACACTGAGGGTGGCCGTATAAACAACTTTAACACTGTTACAAATATGCGCCACACTGTGAACCCACACCAAACAAGAATGACAAACACATTTCGGGAGAACATCCGCACCGTAACACAACATAAACACAACAGAACAATTACCCAGAACCCCTTGCAGCACTAACTCTTCCGGGACGCTACAATATACACCCCCCGCTACCCCCTACCCCCCCACCTCAACCCCGCCCACCTCAACCTCCTCATGCTCTTTCAGGGAGAGCATGTCCCAAATTCCAAGCTGCTGTTTTGAGGCATGTTAAAAAAAATATTGCACTTTGTGACTTCAATAATAAATATGGCAGTGCCATGTTGGCATTTTTTTCCATAACTTGAGTTGATTTATTTGGAAAACCTTGTTACATTGTTTAATGCATCCAGCGGGGCATCACAACAAAATTAGGCATAATAATGTGTTAATTCCACGACTGTATATATCGGTATCGGTTGAAATCGGAATCGGTAATTAAGAGTTGGACAATATCGGAATATCGGATATCGGCAAAAAAGCCATTATCGGACATCTCTAGAGCTAATATTTGCAAAAAATAAAGTTTTCCAGTTTGAACGTTAAGTATTTTGTCTTTGCAGTCTATTCAATTGAATATAGGTTGAAAAGGATTTGCAAATCATTGTATTTTGTTTTTATTTACGATTTACACAACGTGTCAACTTCCCTGGTTTTGGGGTTTGTACATTTGAACAGAGTTGTAGATGCATACATTTTTCTTTGATTGCAATAAAAACATCTGTTTCATGTATCATAAGATTTTGTTATAATAAAACCAATCATGACATTTTTAGTACCAACATACATTTTGGTACCATTACCAACATATGTGTATCGGGACAACCCTAGGTACTACTATAAACTAACTCTGCACTTGTCCAACGTTACGGATTTTACACCCACAAACAGTCCCATTATAATGTGTTTATGAACAGCAGGTAGAGGCTAATCTTTTTGTGGCCGTCCAAAAATAAATTTGGCGTGTCGCCACAGATAAATGAACGTGTGGAAACACTAATTGTTTGATTTACAAGGTCCATGTTGTGTCTTATCTTCCAAAATGTCTTGTCCAAACCTCACGTGTCGTTTTTGAGTCCAATTAGGAAATACTTAAGGTGTGCTTGAAGAGGTTAGAAAAAGGTGTGGAGTTGCTTGTCTAGTTCTGAGAGACAAAGGCGTTCACCACGTCGTGCGTGATTGTCTGCAACAGGTGGATGTAATCAAGCTGGGATGTTAGCAGATTATTTTCTGCTGACGTCAACAATACAAATAAAACACTTTTCCATTAGTCTGCATTTTTTTTGAGCGGCACCGGCTCAGCCGTAAAATTGAAAGCTCATCTGGTGCGGACCCGCGCGTGGGCTTAGCAGCGCAATAAAGCGGAGGTTATTAGCTGGTTGAGGATGGGGTCTTCAGTCGGTCAGGCCGTGTGTTTTGCACCTTTGCCAGCCGGCGGTGCGCATCAGGAGGCCATGAAAGGGAAGTTGGACTTGGCAGATTTTTGTGTAGTGACCCAACTGCACGCCGATTGACCAGCCTGGCGGCATGCGGGCCCAGAGGTGGGATGGGGGGGGGGGGGGGGAGTCAGGGTGTGGAATCTCTGACATCAGCCGTGTGTGTTTGTGTGTGTTCACGCTTGGTCAGGCGTGGAATGTGCGCCCTGCAGAGAGACGAGAGAAAAAGTCTTGTTCATCTTGATAAGTGGAGAGGAACTACACTCGGATGTTTTTAAAGAAAGACGTGGGGGCGGACTTTAGTGGTCCACATGGGGGTTCTTTGGTCCACAGCTTCCTTCTGTCTAGATGAAGAGATTCCTACGGTCCACTAAGTCCACTTGGATGGAGGTATATTTGTCTGTATTACCAAAGCTCTCTTTGGACTAGGGCTGGGCGTTATGGCCTTTTATTAATATCTCTATTTTTAGGCCATGTCCCGATACATGATATATATTTCGATATTTTGCCTTAGCCTTGAATGAACACTTGATGCATATAATCACAGCAGTATGATGATTCTATGTGTCTACATTAAAACATTCTTGTTCATACTGCATTAATATATGCTCATTTTAAACTTTCATGCAGAGAGGGAAATCACAACTAAGTCAATTTACCAAAACCGTATTTATTAAACAGTTACTAAGCAGTGGCACAAACATTCATGTCATTTCCAAACAGAAAGTGCAACATTGTCAGAGACATTTTAAAACAAGCTATGAGTGCACGATGTCACTAAGATGACATATCAAAACAACACTAAATTAAAGTGCACTTTTTGTACAGAACGCCACTACAATAGTTAAAAACATAATTAAAAACAAATAAAGTGCACTTTTGTGCATGATGTCACAGAAGATATTTCAATAACTGTCAAATAAAAATAGCTGCATAATAGGAAATCAAATAGTGTATGTCCTTCGCTATGTGGTAGGTTCCTGCAAACGCTATCCCTTCTGTTGATGACTATTTTTTTCATACGGTGTTGATCTGCAAATGGAAGACGCCAGGCTCAATTGGGTTAGTGCTGGTTGCTTCTGCATTTTGTTGGGTGTGGCACCGGCAGGAGATGTTGACATGCAGAGTTTCAAGCACTCCTTATTCTCTAGCGCAGGGGTGCTCACACTTTTTCTGCAGGCGAGCTACTTTTCAATTGATCAAGTCGTGGGGATCTACCTCATTCATATATATAATTTATATTTACTTATTTATGAAATATATATTTTTGTTAACAAGTTAAAGGTGTTTAATGATAATGCATCATGTTTAACACATATAGTTAATATTGTTAACAAGTTAAAGGTGTTTAATGATAATACATGCATGTTTAACACATATAGATTCCTTTCTTTCATGAAGACAAGAATATAAGTTGGTGTATTACCTGATTCTGATGACTTGCATTGATAGGAATCAGACAGTGGTGCTGATAACGTCCGCATATTCAAATGGAGGAGAAAAAAAGTCCTCCTTTCTGTCCAATACCACATGAAAGTCCAGCTTCCGTACTCCTTTGTATACACTTTACAAGAAATACATTGGCGGCAAACTCCGTAGCTTGCTGGCTTGTGCACGCCAGCTTTCTGAGACTCTTAGCGCAGGCAGGATGAAGCAGAGCTTTTATTGTGAAGGCAGGAACTGTGCAGTCGGTCTTTGGAGTTTTGACGACAGGTACGGCGCCAGAGTCTGTTGAAATAAAAAGTGTTTCTCGCCTTCCTGTCGGTAATTTTTTCTTAATAATGAGCTGGCAGCAGACAGCGTCATCTCACAAGACCCTCGGGTGCCGTGAATGTCAATCAAGAGACGAAAGTGACGTCATAGTGAAGATTTATGATCGCTCATTTTTAGGACTATTTTTTTAATGCCTGGCTGGCGGACGACTGACACACCCTCCACGATCGACCGGTAGCTCGCGATCGACGTAATGAGCACCCCTGCTCTAGCGGGTGACTTTTCAAATGATGCAACAAATTAGTAGTGCTGCTTAGGGCTGGGCGATATATCGATATACGCGATATATCGCAGGTTTGTCTCTGTGCGATATAGAAAATGACAATATCGTGATATTCGAGTATACGTTCTCACGCAGTTGCTTTTAGCTGCTGGCATTACACGACAGGCTCTTCCCACTCTGTCTTGTCTCTCCTTCTCACAGACAGCAAGCGCACCTTCTTACATACGTCACATACTGTCACGTCATACGTCACATACGTACACGCCCTCGCGGAGCAGAAAGGTAGCAGCATGGGTAACGTTAGCTGTGATGCTAGCGAAGCCGTGCAAGTGGTAATATGAGAGAAAGAAGGTGCAAATCTGTTAACAAATGGGAGGAAGAATTAATTCCCACGAAAAACAGCAGGGGTTCCATCGTCTGGTCGGTGGTTTGGCTTCAAGTGGGAATATGTCGAACATCCATCCATCCATCCATTTTCTACCGCTTAATCCCTTCGGGGTCGCGGGGGGCGCTGGAGCCTATCTCAGCTACAATCGGGCGGAAGGCGGGGTACACCCTGGACAAGTCGCCACCTCATCGCAGGGCCAACACAGATAGACAGGCAGCATTTACACTCACAACAGACAACCGTAATTTGTCAAGTGTGGGGAAAAAGCGTTTCTACAAAAAGTAGCATTACTGCTAATATGTAGCATCATTTAAAAAGTCACCTGCTAAAGAAGGAAGAGTGCTTACTCCGCATGTCAACATCTCCATTCGGTGCCACACGCCCATACCATCAAAATGCAGAGGCAAACATTTCCACATCAACACCGTATGAAAAAAAATAGTCAACAATAGAAAGAGATAACGTCCGCAGGAACCTACCACATAGCGAAGGACGAACACTATCTGATTTCCTATTATGCAGCTCATTTTTATTTGACACTTATTGAAATATCTTGTGTGACATCATGCACAAAAGTGCACTTTGTTTGTTTTAAACTATTGTAGTGGCGTTCTGTACAAAAAGTGCACTTTAACTTAGTGTTGTTTTGATAAGTCATCTTAGTGACATCATGCACAAAAGTGCACTAACAGCTTGTTTTAAAATGTCTCTGACAATCTTGCACTTTCTGTTTTGGAAATGACATGAATGTTTGTGCCACTGCTTAATAACTGTTTAATTAATACAGTTTTGGTAAATTTACTTAGTTGTGATTTCCTTCTCTGCATAAAAGTTTAAAATGAGCATATATTAATGCAGTATGAACAAGAATGTTTTAATGTAGACACATAGAATCATCATACTGGTGTGATTATATGCATCAAGTGTTAATTCAAGGCTACGGCAAAATATCGAGATATACAGGTAAAAGCCAGTAAATTAGAATATTTTGAAAAACTTGATTTATTTCAGTAATTGCATTCAAAAGGTGTAACTTGTACATTATATTTATTCATTGCACACAGACTGATGCATTCAAATGTTTATTTCATTTAATTTTGATGATTGGAAGTGGCAACAAATGAAAATCCAAAATTCCGTGTGTCACAAAATTAGAATATTACTTAAGGCTAATACAAAAAAGGGATTTTTAGAAATGTTGGCCAACTGAAAAGTATGAAAATGAAAAATATGAGCATGTAC
Organism: Entelurus aequoreus; assembly: GCF_033978785.1. Lineage (NCBI taxonomy): Eukaryota > Metazoa > Chordata > Actinopteri > Syngnathiformes > Syngnathidae > Entelurus > Entelurus aequoreus. The sequence continues at coordinate 2,395,872 of NC_084750.1, forward strand.
AATACTCAATACTCGGTTGGAGCTCCTTTTGCCTCAATTACTGCGTTAATGCGGCGTGGCATGGAGTCGATGAGTTTCTGGCACTGCTCAGGTGTTATGAGAGCCCAGGTTGCTCTGATAGTGGCCTTCAACTCTTCTGCGTTTTTGGGTCTGACATTCTGCATCTTCCTTTTCACAATACCCCACAGATTTTCTATGGGGCTAAGGTCAGGGGAGTTGGCGGGCCAATTTAGAACAGAAATACCATGGTCCGTAAACCAGGCACGGGTAGATTTTGCGCTGTGTGCAGGCGCCAAGTCCTGTTGGAACTTGAAATCTCCATCTCCATAGAGCAGGTCAGCAGCAGGAAGCATGAAGTGCTCTAAAACTTGCTGGTAGACGGCTGCGTTGACCCTGGATCTCAGGAAACAGAGTGGACCGACACCAGCAGATGACATGGCACCCCAAACCATCACTGATGGTGGAAACTTTACACTAGACTTCAGGCAACGTGGATCCTGTGCCTCTCCTGTCTTCCTCCAGACTCTGGGACCTCGATTTCCACCATCAGTGATGGTTTGGGGTGCCATGTCATCTGCTGGTGTCGGTCCACTCTGTTTCCTGAGATCCAGGGTCAACGCAGCCGTCTACCAGCAAGTTTTAGAGCACTTCATGCTTCCTGCTGCTGACCTGCTCTATGGAGATGGAGATTTCAAGTTCCAACAGGACTTGGCGCCTGCACACAGCGCAAAATCTACCCGTGCCTGGTTTACGGACCATGGTATTTCTGTTCTAAATTGGCCCGCCAACTCCCCTGACCTTAGCCCCATAGAAAATCTGTGGGGTATTGTGAAAAGGAAGATGCAGAATGCCAGACCCAAAAACGCAGTAGAGTTGAAGGCCACTATCAGAGCAACCTGGGCTCTCATAACACCTGAGCAGTGCCAGAAACTCATCGACTCCATGCCACGCCGCATTAACGCAGTAATTGAGGCAAAAGGAGCTCCAACCAAGTATTGAGTATTGTACATGCTCATATTTTTCATTTTCATACTTTTCAGTTGGCCAACATTTCTAAAAATCCCTTTTTTGTATTAGCCTTAAGTAATATTCTAATTTTGTGACACACGGAATTTTGGATTTTCATTTGTTGCCACTTCCAATCATCAAAATTAAATGAAATAAACATTTGAATGCATCAGTCTGTGTGCAATGAATAAATATAATGTACAAGTTACACCTTTTGAATGCAATTACTGAAATAAATCAAGTTTTTCAAAATATTCTAATTTACTGGCTTTTACCTGTATATTGTGTATCGCGATATGGCCTAAAAATATCGAGATATAAAAAAAAGGCCATATCGCCCAGCCCTAGTGCTGCTACTCTTTGTAGCATACTTGACATATTACGGTTGTCTGTTCAACATCTTCCCGCTTGAAGCCACACCACCGCCAGACGATGGACCCCATGCTGTTTTTCTTGGGAATTAATTCTTCCTCCATTTGTTACCAGATTCACATCTTTCTCTCTCTCGTAGTACCACTCGTACCGCTTGGCTTGCACCACCTGCTACAGCTAACTTTACTCATGCTGCTACCTCTCTGCTGCGCGAGGGCGTATGACGTTGCATGCGCGACAGTATGTCACGTATGTAAGAAGGTGCGCTTGTTTTATGTCTCTGTGAGAAGGAGAGACAAGAGAGTGAGAAAAGCCTGCAGTGTAATGCCGGCAGCTAAAAACATGTGCGTGATAACGTATACTCAAATACTCACGATATAGCCCTTTTCTATATCGCACAGAGACAAACCTGCGATATATCGAGTCTATTCGATGCATCACCCAGCCCTACTTTGGACACTGATTTTATATATTTGAGTTTCTTGGGTTTCAATTTTGTGAACTAAATTTTTTTTTTTTTTACATGAAATTATGCTGACAATTTCATTGTATAATAAATTGTGTTTAAAAATGCTGTTTGTGAAAGCCCCACTTAAAGTGGCAAAGAGTGTTAAAGAGTGGAAAAACAAGTTGCCTCTATATTGAAACTATTATCATATATATCTGATTTATGACACCAAAAGACTTATGTTTGCAAGTAAATAGATATGATCAAAATAGTATCAATCTCACGGAGATTCCCGAGTTATTTTAAGAGATAACGAGGAAGCCAGTCTTGTGACCTGTGATGTAGAGGATGAACCACAGATCCCTTCCCCATCAACAACAACGCTAAACAAGCAGACTTTGTGAGAGCCAACAATGATTTACTTTGGGGAAAAAATGGTGATCCACAACCTTATATTTTTGAGCGCGAACACAAAGAGGATGAGCAATAAGTTTTAGAAGCCGAGTGCTAAACGGATGTAGCTTTTTTGTGACACTATAGCCTTAGCAGCATTGCTAGGTGCCAAACATACAAACTAACCTTAATAAACCATAATAAAACAAACACTTACTGTAATATTTTTACACTGATTATTGTGTATACATTGAATTTGTCAACAAATATTTTTTACACTGAATATTTTTTATAAACTGAAATTTTCTACAAAGATTTTTTTACACTGAATATTTTTAGTTATAGATTTTTTCCACAAAGATTTTTTACACTGAATATTTTTTATACACTGAATTTTTCTACAAATATTTTTTACACTGAATATTTTTATAAACTGAATTTTTCTACTAAGATTTTTTACACTGAATATTTTTATACACTGAATTTTTCTACTAAGATTTTTTACACTGATTTTTTTAAACACACATTTCACTTGCACATTTTTTATTTAATGAAGTTGTCGAAGAATTCCATGGGAAAAAAAAAAAAGTTAGTTCACACAAAATAAACTCAAAACAAATGTGTGTTAAAAAATATTTTGTGTTAAAGACACAAATGAACCTCCATACACTTGCTGCTGCTCTCAAAGCTGTCTGAAATTGACGCCTGTATCATCCAATGAAAACCTTGTATGGCGATTCTGCATTTTGTGCATCAAAAATGCTGACTAAATGAGTTGAAAAGAGTGTGGGAGAGGAGAGAAAGCCCCATGAGTACCTTAGAACAACGCAAGAGTCTTGGCGACCACGAGCCAAAGAAGTGCAGCAGGTTACGTAACGAGACTCAACAACACACATGCACCTTGCTAAAGCCTTGCTGGATTGGATCATGGCGGGCAGGATGCTCAATGAAAGACGCACGGCGGTGCGCCGACAACAACTGCCTCCTCCCCGCGCCATAGTGTCCCAGTTATGTAAGGTCTCACTGGAGCAGGCGGGGGGCTCAGTCGCTAACCAGATTAGCCCAAGGACACCATTTCACTACACCTTATCTTCTTCCTCCTCCCAGCCAATTTGACTATGTGCTTCTTAATGCACCTTATCTTATCAGTAGGAAGTTGTCCAAGATCTGCCAAAATAGCAGTTAAAGATCTTACATAGGAATTCAGATTTTTAAGTACCAAAAACTCAAATGATCCTAAAAAGGGCATGCTGATGTTTTATGGCATACTTGCCAACCCTCCCGTTTTTAGCGGGAGAATCCCGGTATTCAGCGCCTCTCCCGACAACCTCCCGGCAGAGATTTTCTCCCGACAAACTCCCGGTATTCAGCCGGAGCTGGAGGCCACGCCCCCTCCAGCTCAATGCGGACCTGAGACTGAGTGGGGACAGCCTGTTCTCACGTCCGCTTTCCCACAATATAAACAGCTTGCCTGCCCAATGACGTCATAGAACAGACTTCTCCATTGAACACGGTGGCCGAAATTATATACTCATCATGAACGGAGAAGTTAAACAGGACAATACTGCCATCTAATGGATAGCCACCGGAACACTGAAATTCAAGTATTTTTTTATTTTTTCTATGTAAACAAAATAAATATATATATATATATATATATATATATATATATATATATATATATATATATATATATATATATATATATATATATATATATATATGAAATGAAATGAGTTTATTTCGGTCATATAATCAACCATTAACCATTTTGTGTGACAGTACAGTACAAATTATACATATATAACAATCATACACATTTACACACAAAAAGAAAAGAAAAGAAAAAGCATGACCGAAAAAGGAATAGGCTGAAGCCAAGGCTTATATTTGCCTATCCTATACCTTCACTGAAAATAAGATTACCTGGAACATCAACATTAAAAAGAAAAAAAAAATCAATGGGATGAAAGTAATCGTTGCTATATTTTATAATTTTCAATTATTTCACCTTTCAATGTTTTCTTAAACCTTAACAAAGAAGTACATGTCTTCAACTCATCACTGAGCTTGTTCCACCATTTAACTCCTAAAACTGAAATACATTTGTATTTTGTATTCGTTCTTGCTTTACATATTTCGAAAACCAATATCCCCCGTAAATTATAGTTTTCTCCTCTTAATTGAAATAACCTAAGAATACAAGTATACATATATATACATATATGAAATATATATATATATATATATATATATGAAATATATATGAAATACTCGAGTTGGTGAATTCTAGCTGTAAATAACCACGCCCCTAACCACGCCCCCAACCACCACCCCCTACCCCCCACCTCCCGATATTGGAGGTCTCAAGGTTGGCAAGTATGTTTTATGGAATATACTACAAAAACACTAGTCAAAGATCCTATACATGAGATGATGGCTTTGCTGTTTTAGGAATCTACTACAGGAGCAGTAGTCAAAGATCCTCTACCTAAGATTATGGCTTTGCTGTTTTAGGAATCTACTACAAAACACTAGTCAGAGATCCTCTACATGACAGGAGCGATCTTTTGTTTTTTTTACAAATCTGCTACAAAAACACTAGTCAAAGATCCTCTACATCAGTTTTTAATTAAATCAACATAAAAAACTCAAGATACACTTACAATTAGTGCAGCAACCCAAAAAACCTCCCTCCCCTATTTACACTCATTCACACTCATTCGCACAAAAGGGTTGTTTCTTTCCGTTATTAATATTTATAATTCCTACATTATATATCAATATAGATCAATACAGTCTGCAGGGATACAGCACTTAGATAGTTGATACTTTCTTGGCAGAGGAAACTTCAAATAATGTTCTGGCTTCATAAGAGCCATATTATTTGCTGTTTGTGTCAAGGTTTGTAGTTGACGAACCCCAAGATGCAGAGATGATGGCAGGCATTGAATGGGAAAACATGATTTAATTAAAATATTCTGGCAAAAAACAAACAAAAGGGAACACACAAAAGGCGCGCACAAGGCGGAGAACAAACTAAGCTATAAACTAAAATAGCACAAAGCTAACTGTGGACAATAAACAAAAACACTTACTGTGACACGAAGGAACTATGACTAAAGCGGAGTGGACAAAAGTAGACGGAGCTACAACGACAAATAAGTAGAAGGTAAGTGACAAGTATTGTAATGACAATGATCCAGCCATGACTGGAGGGCAGGACAGGTCTAAATAGGCAGCTGGCTGACTGGCACCAGGTGTGGCCACGTGCCAATCAGCCACAGCTGAGGGGACAAAGCACTTAGGGAGACAATCAGGAAATGAAGACAAAATAAAAGCACTGACAGGAACTAAAGACAGGAAACTAAGACAAACGCAGAGGAAAACTAAAACTTGATCAAACTGTCAGGGACAACCCTGACAGTAGCCCCCCTTCCCATAACGGATACCAGACGTATAAGAAATCGCCCCCCACCCACAATAAAAAAAAAAACAGTCCAAAGTCACGGGAGGGTGGAGGGAGGACAAGGAGGTGGGCCGCCAGGCCAAGTGTCCCCGCAACCAGCGGGGAAGAGTCATGTGGCGACGGCGAGTTTAACGCCGCCGCAATTGTCGAGGCGGCTCGACCGCCAGCGTGGGAGGGCCCACCGGGAAGGATGGTGGGCCCTGCACAAAGCAAGGTCCATAAAGACATGGATGACAGAGTCTGGTGTGGAGGAACTTGACTGGCCTGCACAGAGTCCTGACCTGAACCCGATAGAACACCTTTGGGATGAACTAGAACAGAGGCTGAGAGCCAGTCCTTCTCGACCAACATCAGTGTGTAACCTCACCAATGCGCTTTTGGAAGAATGGTGGAAAATTCCTATAAACACACTCCGCAACCTTGTGGACAGCCTTCCCAGAAGAGTTGAAGCTGTAATAGCTGCAAAAGGTGGACCCACATCATATTGAACCCTGTGGGTTAGGAATGGGATGGCACTTCAAGTTCATATGTGAGTCAAGGCAGGTGGCCAAATACTTTTGGCAATATGAGTGTATGTTTTTTTTATATACCTAAAAATCTGATTTGACCAAAAAATCCGAATTGGCCATCCTACGCTGCAGTGTGAACATAGACTTGAATGTAGAGACAAACCATAATAGGACTACTTGAAGTCAGACTGGGAAAATCAGATCCTTTATGCATAGATTGACTCGTTCGGATAAAAAGTGAGCGCTTTCCTTCCCTTCTTCAATCATCCGAAGGCTGGCCCCTCAGCAGTCAGGTGACCCTTGGCAGCCTTGCTAGGCCGAGGTGACCTCTCGTCTGCCCGCCTTGATCCCGGCCTTTCTCCCACGTGTGGTCAGCAGCTCCTGTTACGTAAGAGCCTCCCGCCACCGCCGCTCCTCTTTGTGTCGAACCTTTTTATTGCACGCTTGGGAGAAATGGTTTTGTGCAAAAAAAAAAACAATTTCATTCTTATGGTCGACTCTCTCCTTGAGTGTCAAAACATCCATCTCCTTCAGGACATTCAGATGTTCGAGTTGTCACATTTCCCAGAACTCCACACAAGCCATTCCAGCATCAAATCGTGCGGCTTATTCTGGAGAATCTAGTCAACAATTCTACACATTCCCAACACTTTTCTTGTAATTCCACATTTTCCGTCCTTTTGAAAGTCCCAATTGTTACTAAAGGTGGGAAGGGTTCATGAAATGACATTATTACCATTTATCAGTTGTGGTTCCTACACAAATAGCAAAGTATTAGCAGCTCTTCACTTTTTGTTGTGTTAAAATCTTATTCTAAAATGGAATACATTAATTTGTGTACTCAAAATTCTACACACAATACCCCATAATGACAATGTGACAAGTTTAGTTTTTTAAATCAGAATAGTTTTATTGCCATTGTTTGAGAACGGGTTCACAAACTAGGAATTTTTCTTGGTGCAAACGTGCGACATAAAACACATAAAACACATATTTGGTAATAAAAAGAGCTGTGACTGAGCTATCAGATAGACTTAGAAGGAATTCAAGGAGCTGCTGTTAGGAGTTATTGTTCATTTGCCTGATGGCCGAGGGGAAAAAACTGTTCAGGTGGCGGGAGGTGTGGGTCTGGATGGAGCGTAGTCTCCTGCCTGAGGGGAGAGGGGAGAATAGTGTGTGTCCAGGGTGAGAAGAGTCAGCTGTGATCCGACCCACACGCCTCCTGGTCCTGGAGGAGAACAAGTCCTGGAGGGATGGGAGCTTTCAGCCAATCACCTTCTCAGCAGCACGTACGATGCGCTGCAGTCTATTCTTATCCTGGACTGTGGCGCCGGGGAACCACACTGTGATGGAGGAGGTCAGGATGGACTCTATGATGGCTGAGTAAAACTGCACCAGCATCTCGGTCGGCACCTTAAGTTTCCTCAGCTGCCGCAGGAAGTACATCCTCTGCTGGGCCTTCTTGATGAGGGAGCTGATGGTCAGCTCCCACTTGAGGTCCTGGGTGATGGTGGTGCCCAAGAAACGGAAGGAGTCCACAATGGGGACGGGGGTGGGAGAGTCAATCAGGGTGAGGGGGGATGGTGGGGCTGTGACTTTCCTGAAGTCCATGATCATCTCCACTGTTTTCTGGGCGTTCAGCTCCAGGTTGTTGAGGCTGCACCAGGACGTCAGCCGGTCCACCTCTATCCTGTAGGCGGACTCATCGCCATTCGAGATGAGCCCGATGAGGGTGGTGTCATCCGCAAACTTCAGCAGTTTTACGGATTGGTGACTGGAGGTGCAGCAGTTTGTATACAGGGAGAAGAGCCAGGGGGAGAGTACACAGCCCTGAGGAGTACCAGTGTTTGTGGTTCGACTGTCCGAGACAATCTTCCCCAGCCGTACGTGCTGTCTTCGGTCCGTCAGGAAGTCATTAATCCAACTGCAGAGGGAGTCGGGCACGCTGAGCTGGTAGAGCTTGTCTCGTAGCAGTCCAGGGAGGATGGTGTTGAAGGCAGAGCTGAAGTCCACAAACAGGATCCAAATGTATTCAAACTTTTTCCTCAATACTTTTTTAATGCACCTTTTGGCAGCAATTCCAGCCTCAAGTGCTTGGCACAGCTATCTTTGGGCACTTTCAACCATTCCTCTTTGCAGCACCTCTCAAGCTCCATCAGGTTGGATGGGAAGGTTTTCATCCAGGATGTCTCTGTACATTGCAGCATTCATCTTTCCCTCTGTCCTGACTAGTCTCCCATCCCCACAGCATGATGCTGCCACCACCATGCTTCACTATAGGGATGGTATTGGCCTGGTGATGAGCGGTGCCTGGTTTCCTTGGGCAGTATAGCTCGGTTGGTAGAGTGGCCGTGCCAGCAACTTGAGGGTTCCAGGTTCCGCCATCCTAGTCACTGCCATTGTGTCCTTGGGCAAGACACTTTACCCACCTGCTCCCAGTGCCACCCACACTGGTTTAAATGTAACTTAGATATTGGGTTTCACTATGTAAAAGCGCTTTGAGAAAAGTGCTATATAAATATAATTCACTTTACTCCCTGTAAACATGACGCCTGGCATTCGTTTTTTTTAATAAATCTGCAAAATAAAAATACTTTTCATTTTGAGGTATTGTCTGTACAATTGTGAGGATCAAATAATTTGATTCAAATTTGGAATAAGGCTGTAATATAAGAAAACGTGGTAAAAGTGAAGCGCTGTGAATACTTTCCAGATGCACTGTATCTTATAAAATAAGAGTTTAAAAATGTCTACTAAATCTCTGACCCTTGAATTAAATGCAAAAATCCTACATTTATTGATCCAGTACAGCATTAAAAATGTTGATTTGTCTAGTGTTTCAAGTCAAAGCATAAAAATGGTGTAACATAACAATATAGCTATACGTGCTTTGGGTTGACATGATTTAAAGTAAAAAATAAAGCACTCAAGGGTGCTTCAGTTATTAATATTTTTAATAACTACAGCATGAGAAGCTGTTAATTAATCTTTAATGGAGCAATGAGGATGTTTAAGATGCTACAATCCCTAGCAGCAGTGGTCATGTCAACAACAGCTGGCTAGCATTAGCATTAGCACCTTCTGTGCTTGTCACACGACCTTTTAGATGACGAGTAGTCATGAAATGTGTGAAAAATACCATCAGCTAACACGTAGGAGCCATTTGGGATTTGTTTGGCTTTTTTTTTATGGTCACTTTGTAATAGTACATTCTGTTTTTCACACACCAGTGTATAAGGTGGTCACATTTTAATAGTACATTCTGTTTTTCACACACCTCTGTATAAGGTGGTCATTTTTTAATAGTACACCTGTTTTTTTACACACATGTGTATAAGGTGGTCACTTTGTAATAGTACATTGTTTTTCACACACCTGTGTATAAGGTGCTTGCTTTGTAATAGTATATTGTTTTTCACACACCTGTGTATAAGGTGGTTGCTTTGTAAGAGTGCATTCTGTTTTTCACCCACCTGTGTATAAGGTGATCTCTTTTTTTACAGTGCATTACTGTAAATGGAAAATGTTCCCACTGATGATTTTAAAGTACATTTCAGGCGACTGAGCTGCCAGGTTAGTGCAGTCAAATCTTCCAACTCCTTTACAGTTCAGCCTTGTGGACATGCCATAGATGTGCAGCTTGAAAAAGGTCAGCATGAATATGCGCTACATTTGCTAGTTACCGTATTTTCCGCACCATAAGCCGCCCCGTGTTGTAAGCCGCACCTTCAATGAATGGCATATTTCAAAACTTTGTTTACCTATTAGCCGCCCCGTGTTATTGGCCGCACCTACGCTGCGCTAAAGGGAATGTCAAAAAAACAGTCAGGTAGGTCAGTCAAACTTTAATAATATATTACAAACCAGCGTTCTAACAACTCTGTTCACTCCCAAAATGTAATGTGCAAAAGTGCAATCACAAAAATAGTAACACTCAAAATAGTGCAGAGCAATAGCAACATCAATAACTCAACGTTGCTCGAACGTTAATGTCACACAACACACAAAATAAACATTTAAAGCTCACTTTCTGAAGTTATTACTCATCCACAAATCCCTCGAATTATTCTTCTTCGGTGTGCTTCACTTGTTTTTTGACACCATCTGTGTCGTAGATCAACAGGGACGGAGCTGCGTGAAAAAAGTCACCCGGTCTCTTCGCTCATCTTTTCTTCATCCATCCATCCCTTCGAGTTAGCTTTTATGATGACGCCGGCTGGAAAGTTCTCTTTTGGCAAGGTCTTCCTTTTGAATATCACCATGGGTGGAAGTTTCTGGCCAATAGCATGGCAAGCTAGAACCACAGTGAAGGACGACTTCTCATTCCCTGTGGTGCGAATATTCACCGTACGTGCTCCCGTTGTATCCACAGTGCGGTTCACAGGAATATCAACATTTTGTGGTCTTTACAGAAACACACAAATGAAATGAAACGTAATATCCGCGCGCTTCTTCTTCTACGGGGGCGGGTGCTCACCTTGGCGGTTGCTTACAGTAGAAGAAGAAGCGCTTCCTCTTCTACGGGGAAAAAAGATGGCGGCTGTTTACCGTAGTTGCGAGACCTAAACTTTATGAAAATAAATATTAATATTAATCTATATACAAGGCGCACCGGGTTATAAGTCGCACTGTCAACTTTTGAGAAAATTTGTGGTTTTTAGGTGCGGCTTATGGTGTGGAAAATACGGTACTCTTTGGCGGGCCAAACGAAATGAGGCCCGCGGGCCCCACTTTGGACATCCCTGCTCTAGAACGAGTCCGCCAAGTCCCCTTTCGCCCTCGAGTACGTCGGTCATCCCAACACCAGCCCCGCCCTGCGTGCCCGTACAGCTTTGGGCGGGGAGGCAGCGTGATGGCGGGACGCAACCGAGGTCAACGGGTGACTCCGGCGAAGCAGGGTCACTGAGTCAGAGGCGAGGTGGGAGCGCCACATGAGCCGCAAGAAGGATGGGAATAGATGACTGTTGGCAGAGGCCCAAAAAAAGTCCTAAGCTGACACATTTTCTAACTCAAGCATCCTTGGAAATTTGTACATGCAAATTATAGTAGGAAGCTAATCACTTCCTGCTTCTGAAGGTTGATACAGACAACTTATTTATAAGTGTTACTTTTAAATGGAGATTTAAATGTAGGGATAGGGATGTGTCACGGTACAGTGGAGAAGGAGACGGCACGGAGGCAGCATGTTTATTAATATACAAGAATGATGTGTGTGATAAATCCAAATATATATAGTGTGACTATGTGAAGTGATTATATGTAGAGTGTTACCGGGTGGTGTTGAGATCGATGCAGAAGTCCAGAAAGGGCAAGACAGGCTCGGAGGGTAGGCAAGTGCTCAGGGGATGGAGCGCGGCGTCGTTGTCGGGGGCAGGCATGAGGTCGAGATCCGGGAAGGCAGCAGGAAGTCCGGAGGGGATCCGGGAAGACAAGACACACAGCTCGAAACCAGGGAATGACGAAGGGGCTGCTGGATGACGACACATGACAAGACACGATGAGCACAAAGGAGGGGCAACACAAAGAGCGAGGAAGCACATAGGCAAGGAAGCTAGAGACGTGTAAGGCTTACTGTACTGGTACAAGTAGCTACGTTCTGGCACTGGAACGCAGGACACGCTGGCTTAAGAAGGCAGGGTAGCTCTCCTCAGCATCAGGTGTGTTGATTGTTGCGGGAGCGCAGCTGTGCAGTATCTTTAACCCAGGGGTCGGCAACCCAAAATGTTGAAAGAGGCGATATTGGACCAAAAATACAAAAAACTAATCTGTCTGGAACTGCAAAAAATTAAACGCCTTATATAAGTGTTATAATGAAGGCAACAAATGATGTGTCTATATTAGCCTACTATCAAAATGACTATATGTCGCAGGCTGACGCAAATCTTAAAAGAAAACTGGTTTTGTTGAATAAAATTCTACTCAAACATTTAAAAAAGTCAAGTACAAAAATAACAAGAGAAGTATCCAACACTTTTCTTTCCTAAAGTAAATGTGTACAGCATATATAGATATCTACATCAACAATATACTTTGCCTGAGTGGCTGGACAGGACAAAAAATACAAAGTAATTTTTTTCTTCTTTAAAAAATAAAAATAAAAAAAAGTGCATGAATGTACAATCGAGTGAGCGACCCATCTTTTTGTCATGGTGGATTCTTTTCAAACTTTTTAGTAGTTTTTATTTAGACAGTTCCCAATTTTCCTTCCGGGACCTCCCATGAAGGACCACCATTAGACGTTTCTTTAAAACGTAAACACCCGGTGGCTGGACAGGACAAAAAAAGAAAATTCAGTTTTTGTTTTTTTTTTCTTTTAAAAAACAAAAAAGTGCGTGAATGTACAATCGAGTGAGGGAGCCATCTTTTTGACATGATGGATTATTTTCTAACTTATTACCGTATTTTCGGAGTATAAATTGCTCCGGAGTATAAGTCGCACCGGCCGAAAATGCATAATAAAGAAGGAAAAAAACATATATAAGTCGCACTGGAGTATAAGGCGCATTTTTTGGGGAAATTTATTTGATAAAACTCAACACCAAGAATAGACATTTGAAAGGCAATTTAAAATAAATAAAGAATAGTGAACAACAGGCTGAATAAGTGTACGTTATATGACGCATAAATAACCAACTGAGAATGTGCCTGGTATGTTAACGTAACATATTATGGTAAGAGTCATTCAAATAACTATAACATATAGAACATTCTATACGTTTACCAAACAATCTCACTCCTAATCGCTAAATCCCATGAAATCTTATACGTCTAGTCTCTTACGTGAATGAGCTAAATAATATCATTTGATATTTTACGGTAATGTGTTAATAATTTCACACACAAGTCGCTCCTGAGTATAAGTCGCACCCCCGGCCAACTATGAAAAAAACTGCGACTTACAGTCCGAAAAATACGGTAGTCATTTTTATTTAGAAAGTCCCCAATTTTCCTTCCAGGATCTCCCATGAAGGACCACCATTTGAGGTTTCTTTAAAACATAAACACCTGGTGCTGAGATGTGTGTGTGTGAAAAACTGGTCCCGGACAATCCTGATCTCAAATCTAAGCAACGAAATTGTGATTGCCATTTTCTCGCAGGATGGCGCAGCCCTGTCTCCATAAACACGTCTCCTTTCCGAGCTGTGCATTGATTGTCGCTCTCTCAGTCATGGTAATGTGTGCGCATTGATCCCGCCTTCCAGTCCCTATTCGTCATTTGCTGCCGCGCACTTTTTTTGTTCCCAGAGGGCAATTGGCGAATTGATTTCCAATGTGGTCATATCGCGGCCCTAAGCCTCCTTCAGTTCCTGTACTTTGTTCAAACATACCCTTTTCTGTTCCTTCAACTTCCCCCCTCCTCATTTTTACTCCACATATTGATATGCTGAATGTTTATTATAGTGCTGTGTCAGCAACATTCTGGCATAAAAAGAATTGAGATCACAATTCTCCGGCATGATTTATAGGTAGGCGTCGTGTTGCATAGCACATGGTTGTCTTAGTTTTTTCTTTTGCCTTGTTCTTTGTGGTGTCGGGTGAGGATTTGCAGTGTTGCCTTGAGAGGCAAAAACAGTGACACAAACTATAAATGCACTTCAGATTGTTTATTGTCTGACTTGATTCCAAAATGATTACAAATTTGAAAACCTTTTTTTGTCACATGTTCCAGTGGGACGGTATCGTTTACATTTTTACTTATACCAGTAGAATAGAATAGAAAGTACTTTATTGATCCCTGGGGGAAATTCAGCCCCACAGTTCGCTCACAATAGACAATAATAATAATATAATATGTATAATGTATTATATGTATATATAATATATGAATAGTATAAATATATTCTACATATATTCTACATTTAAGTGCAGTCAAGGAACATATGCATTATACAGTACCAACTCGGTATCAATTTTGTTTAAAAACAATGTATTTTATCTTCATGACTTTGTGACAAGAAAGTTGAACTGACTTGCACTTGAAATAATGTAAATAAAAAATGTTCAGGACCACATTTAACAAAATAAAATACAACGCGCAACATATCAATTATCACTCAAAACCAAGATAATTACAGAACTCAGCAAATGTGCAAAAAACATGCTTTGCTGTTTGACTGAGACCCTTATTTTGTCAGACGGGATTTAGCGTGCAGTGCTTTTATTGTGAAGGCCAAAAATGTGTTGTTGGTCTATAAAGGGGAACTGTTCTTTTTTAGGGAATTTTGCCTAAAATTAATTAACAATCTTAATGTAAGACAAGAACACATGTTTTTCTTTGTTATGCATTCTGAATCTTAAATAAACGTTAGCAAAAGTCAGCTAACTGTCAGGTTTGTCCCTGACAGTTTGGTTATGTTTTAGTTTTTCCTCTGTGTTTGTCTTTATTTCCTGTCAGCGCTTTTATTTTGGGTGTTTTCCTGCACCAATCCTGCCTTCTTTATATCTTGGGGTTCGTCACCAACACACTGTGACAGAGATGGGTGGGAGGGATTACAAAAAGAGGCAAAGCATTTCCTCGATCCTGCCATCAATGTTAAAGCATTGTTAAGCCTCTCTGCCATCGAAATCTCCGCGGGGTTCGTGTTAGGCTGGAGTATTCTGTCACGGTGTGTTGGTGATGAACCCCAAGATGCAGAGAAGGCAGGATTGGTGCAGGAAAACACCCAAAATAAAAGCGCTGACTGGAAATAAAGACAAACACAGAGGAAAAACTAAAACATAACCAAACTGTCAGGGACAAACCTGACACTAACAGAGGGGTAATTGGAGTTGCCCAATTCTGCCTATAAAGTGCACTAAAACAACCAAAAAACTCCATTAAGGTTTTATATACATGCTGTAAGTATATATGTAATGTAGTAACATTCATAATAAGACGTAATATTTACATATTTTGATCATTTTAAGCATTAATTTCATAGAACTCATCACAATGTTCACTTTTCCCTTCAACAACAACACTACTAACCATGGCAGACTTGATGAGAGACAACAAAGACTACTTTATGACAAATTATACTGTACAATGTCTGCTCTCACTGGGATAAAGACTGAGGGGATGTTTGTATCTTCCCGTTTACGCGAAGAATTAAACATAATCCTTGCAAAGGGTTAAAAAAAAAAAACGAGCGTCTTTTCGTGTCTTTCTGGCCATCTCCAGGTCTAAGTTGGATGTCAAAGTTGACCAACTTGTAAATTTATGTCCACAACCGTCTACTATCCAGGTGAGAGGCATGATTTATAATCTAGAATTAACTTTCACCAACTCTGAGGCGATGCAGCGGCTCAATTTGTCAATATAGCAACATAAGATGGTTAGCTTTCTGTAATCACATCCTCACTAAAAGTAGTTTCTCTGCGTCACCACTTATAATAGCAATATTGCTAATACTTGTTAATATTCAGGTCATGGCGTGTAAAAGGAGTATTGTTGGCGCTTTTTAAATGTTTTTAGGGGACTTTATGGGCGCAATACAATGGATGACTCCCATTGCCAGCCACCTAGAATGAGCCGATTATTACAAATTAGAATGCAAAAAAAAAAGAAGTGTTCTTGTCTCATAAGGATTGTCAGTGATAGGCAAAATTCCAAAAAAAAAAGAGCAGCAACCAGCATGTCAAGAATGGTCCATTTTGAAAAATGACATCACGTACTGTATGTGTGTGAATCAAGATCGCAATCTTTTAACAATTAATTATGCTGCCATAATTGGCATACAGATGCTTGAAATGTCATTTTTGACCCTAAATTCCTGTTAAAAACGATTACTGGTCATGGAATAACTTACAGAAGGATCTGAAGTTCCCTGAGCTGATCACTTTGGGGGAATTTCAGGCCATTTTAAAGGATTGAGAAACTGTTCCTATTAGGCATTGTAAGTTGTTTTTACTGAAACATTGCATACATTGTTTTGACCTATCACATGGTTTATGTTCAGTTCAGTTCAGTTTCAGTTTATTTCAAACATGCATACGATACAATGTAATGCATCACAGTTCCGATTGTTTCATTGGAGCTTATCCTACCCCTTTTCATACCATAACAATTGTATCCAAATTCCTTGTTCTCTGTAACAGAACAGTGAACAAATAAATAAATAATATACCATAGTAAACATACAAATATTAAATACATAAATAATCTTTGTCACATAAAAAAAAAAAGGGGAAAAAAAAGGTTCAAGATAATTCTTGTTCTGTGTACTTTGTGAACACTTGTAGTTTGAACAGTCTCTTAAACGGAATCATTTTGGTGCTTTGTTTGATTTATTTGGTTAATCCGTTCCATAATTTAATTCCACATACTGATATACTAAAGGTTTTAAGTGTTGTACGAGCATACAGATGTTTTAAATGAGATTTTCATCTAAGGTTATATTTCTCCTCTTTTGTTGTTAATATATGTAAATAATTAATTTATATATATTAACATATATACTGCTGCTGTTTTTGTTGTTTACATGTATTTCTGTACCTTTTTGTTTTGCTGCCCTCTTGGCCAGGTCACTCTTGGAAAAGCGATTTTACTCTCAATGAGTTGTAGCTGGCTAAATTAAGGATATTGATTGATTGAAAGTTTGTATTCAGCACCGCCATGAATTTGTCTTTTTGTTGTCTTTTTCCTTGGCTTTTTCTTTGGCTTTTACGTCCATTTCCATACAAACTAACTTTGTTTTTGTTGTCATTCCAGGTGCGCCTGTAGCGAACCTCCCGTCGCTTGCCGCGCCGTCCCCCACTAGACTCCTCCGCCCCCTCCCACTATTGAATTTTTTTTTTCTCCCACTGGAGGCGGAGCGCCCACGTGCGAATTCATGATCGCATGACCGTGGATATGGACACAGTCCTGAGCCACTTTGTCAAGAACACGGGAGCAGAACCAGGATTGGCCAGAGACCTGCTAGAAGGTGCGTCACACGTGTGGGTTTCGTTTGTACAGGTGTACCTAATGTAAGGGTGGAGACGACAAATAGATAAAATAAAAATGGATCTCAACCCTTTCATTTGAATTTTGCTCCTGAAAGAAATCTATAAAGCAGTGTAATATTTTTGCACGTGCACCGAAATCTCGTGGTCAGGTGTGAGAAGCCTCAGCTGCACCAATAGCTAGTGGCTATCAGTTGGGTACTGGAGCGCTGCGGCGAAGTGGACTTACGTAGTGTCTGGTGAAAAACTTTTTAAAGGGGAAGTTGTGGCGGGAGAGGAAATTGGCGAGAGAAAAAGTGAGATAACTGCCAGAAGGCAACAGCTAGCGTTAGCATTAGGGCTGCACGATTCTGTGGAAAAACCTATTTGCCATTTTTTTTTTCAAAAATTGCGATTGTGATTGGTTTTGTGATTTTTATATTTTATACGTATAAATGCATAAAAGTGTGGGAATTGGGAGTAAAAAAAGACATGTTATTTTTAGACTGTCAATCGTCATATTCTTGTATCAAGGTGCCGCACATCAGAACAACACGCAAAAATATTTGACTTTATGCAGGCAGACTCACAGCTTTTGTTCACATCACGGGTGTCCAAACTACTGCCCGTGGGCAAAGTGCGGCCCGACGGCGTCTTCAATTTGGCACGCGAAACTGCACGAGTGCAGTAAACCGTGGCAGGAAGCGGTGTATACATACTGTATCATACACAAATAGCTGCCCTTTTGTCCTTTTGGCCAACAAAAGTACCTCAACCATTATACTTGAAAGAAAAACAGTACAGCATTTACTTGTATGACCTAATCCAAACAACCTTCCCTAGTCATGGTGTAGGAAAAAAAAATCAGCACAAAAAGTCAACACACATTGTCACACATGACACAACCTTTGTGAATATTATAAAAAAAAATGTCCAATCAACATAAAAAAAAATCACATCCATTTAAATCCACTACAATGCATGATGGGAAAAATGCAAAACAGTCTCTTCACACTTATCCATGCTTGACTTGTATCTGCTTAATATTTCTGATTGATTAAACAAGGTAGGAGTCGAACTTTCACATACTTTTAATATCCAATTATAATAATTATTAATAATGTATCTATTTTGTTAATATAATAATATGTACTCATATGTATGTTACTTTACATGCAGTCGGCTTTCAGCCCCCGGCCAAATTTTTTAAGCCCAATGGGGCCCCCAAGTCAAAAAGTTTGGACACCCTTGGTCTACATCACGCTCTTAAACTGAAAAAATAATCGATAAAAACTATACAGTATTTATAACGTAATCATAATATATAATAATAATGCAAGTAACCATTTAAAAAGATCAACTTTTATTTCTCATTCCTGTAGAAAGTTTTACCAGTACAGTACAACATTAAGTTGTACTGTAATTGGTAGGTAAATAACTTTATCCTGAATAAAAAATAAAAAATAAAGAAATAATAAAATGGACTCATTTCTTTAAGCAAAAAATTTAACTCAAATAAATATCTTAAAGGGGATCTGCACTTTTTGGGGATTTTTGCCTATCGTTCACAATCATTAAGAGAGACAAAACGATGGATGTTTTTTTTTTTTAATGCATTCTGAACTCGTAAATAAAAGTTCACTTACACCGTAGCTAATAGGAGGTCCTCTATTCCGCCCATAAAACCCAATAAAAAACCATTCAAAAAGCGCAGGTTACATTTGGTGACCTGAATATTCACAAGTATTAGTGATATTGGTATTATAAGCGCTAACGCAGAGGAACTACTTTTAGCGGCGTCGTGATCACTAGCTTAAGTGTCTATGTTGACATGATAGAGTGGTAAGCTGCTTCCTTGCTCGTGGAAGTTTGTTGTAGATCAGGGGTCGTCAACCTGGCGATCGACCACTCGATCTTTGGGACCCTATTGGTCGACCGCGAAAATATTAGAAAAAAATAATATATTAATATGACATCAGCGATCACTCTTCCTGAACATGCCCGCACGCCTCGACTCTCTCTCTTCAGCCACACATCCGCCGCTCTCGACACCGCGGCCACACACCTGGAGGGTGGCTACGCACTGCACCTGCTCGTCTCACAAACGCGCACGGCTTGACGTGCACAAAAGTCATCGACTGTTGCAACGCATCGGACATTTTCTAGCTCCACCACGAGTGAACGACCATCATCGCTCGCCTGCGACGGGAAGCTAACAAGCCAGATCCTGGCGTCTGTGAACATTGCTCCAAAGTACGGTTTTTGTGTTGATTGACTGTGCGTACAAAACTAAACATTGACTTGTGCAAAGGCAGTAATATATGTCCCCGTTTATCCCCTCTTAGTCACACAGGAAAAACACGCCTGGTGAACAGCTGATTTTACTACTTCCTGTTCTGACGTAATCTGACTCGCGTGCCATATGTGACCAAAGGATGAACAAATATACTACAGTACTAAGACTGTGGTGGCCATAAACAGTTAGCTTCTAAAGTTGGGGGTGCCCAAAGTGGGGCACAGGGGCCATCTGTGGTCCGTGACTCGTTTGTCATTGGCCACATTACAAAAAACACCAGCAAAAATTGGGAAAACAGCACAATGAGGAAAAAAACTAAACATCAACCAATAACAGTACAAAGCTTTGTCTTTAAAAAACAAAAACAAAAAATAAAGCATGTTAAAATATGATGTTTATATATATATAGTTGACGCAGGGTTAGATCTTGCTTAGTTTTTTTTGGTTGAGACCAGGGATCTTTGGCTCTAAAAGGTTGGTGACCACTGTCCTAGATTATAAATCATGCCTCGCACTTGGATAGTAGAAGGCTGAGGACGTATTGCGACAAATTGGTACACTATGACAGCCAATTTCGACCCGGATATGGCGAGAACGACACGAAAAGACGCTTCCACGCTTCTTCACCTAAATGGGAACATAGGAACGTCATAGCAGTCGTGCATCCCATTGACAGCAGACGCTGTACAGTAAGTAATGTTTTGTTATGATTGTTGGTTCTCTTGAAGTCTGCTGTGGGTAATATTCAGTCATGTTGTTGAAATAAAAAGTGAAAGTCTTTGAAATTAATGCGCCGCGTAACCTTGAAATGATCAAATTACGTCAACATTAAATGTTATTATAAATGTTACTACATTACATATATACTTACATCATGTACATACTTACATCATGTACAATATATGTTTTTTTTAAGTGCATTATAGGCAGAATAGAGCGACTCCATTGTAAGCTGACTTTTGATCACATTTATTTAATATTTAGAATACATACAAAAAGGAACACAAATGTGTTCTTGTCTTACGTGATGATTGTGAATGATAGGCAAAATTCCCAAAATAAATGCAGTTCCCCTTTTAAAGTGTACTCTTTGTTGCCATCTCGTGATTTGGTAATTTTTACGCCTTTGTCCGTGTTGATGGGCTCATATTGCCCATCTATTTTGAAGCTGCGGTATTACCACAACATGACTTTTGGATTTATAATCATATTTTTTTTTCCCTCCTAATGTTTGTTACTTTGCGGAACTTCTCACTGGCGAGGAACCGTGCTTTCCGTGTGTGCGGTCTCACTAAATCTCTTTCCGCCCACCGAGACAAAGATTGTGAATGAGTGAAAAGAGGGCTCCCTGTGTTCAGTCAATCCTACTGTTAAATAAACGCGATGCACATAGTGAGACCCCTTTCTCCCTGTTTGAAGCGAATAATTGCGAGGTTTAACAATTGTGATTGGCCGACATTTCAGTCATTAATTGAAACCTCGATTAATCGTGCAGCCCTAGTTAGCATTAGCACTAGTGTTGCCGATAGTAATGTTTACTAGTTTAAACCAGATTGGATCAAACTCTTCCCTGGAGTTTAGGAACAAGCTCATGTTCTGTAAATATTGGTGGCACTGTGTTTATATGTATGAGTGCACGCGTGTGTTGTTCTGTACCTTGTTTGTTGACAGCATAAAAGGTGTTATTTACGACCAATTTCTGTGCTCCCGGTGAAAAAGCAAAGCAAAGCGCGCAGCCGAAAGTGTGAGCGGGTCTTTCCTCCGTGCAGGCAAGAAGTGGGACTTGAGCGCGGCCCTCAGTGACTTTGAACAGCTGCAAGCGGTGCATGCTGGGAGCTTGCCGTACTTCCTCCCAGAGGAGAGGATGTACCTGCCTCCCGAAAAGGAGATGGCCGGACTCGGACGGCCTTTACTCCAGCGCCAAGACCAGGTGGTGCTTGGTGAGTGTTTTTTGTTGTCTCACCGTCAGGGCGGTGCATCTAAAGCTGACCAACATGGATGTCGTCATGCTGGTGTCAGTCTGGTACGAGTACTGCCCTTGCTATTGACATTTGGATCATTCAGCCCTAAAACTTATTGCAACGTAATACTGATACGCTGGCCAAAGACCACCTTAATTGTGAGGTTTTTATGGTTCTACCACTTGTTCTGCAAAGCAACCAATAACAGCGGGTCATTAAGAAGCACTAAAAGTCATTAAATGGATTTTGCAAAAATTAAAGCCTTAAATGGCAATTGTACAATACAATTGTCTCGTTAGTGAGGAACACTGCTAAATAAGTTTAAAGATTAAGATTAAAGATACCAATGATTGTCACACACACACTAGATGTGGTGAAATTTGTCCTCTGCATTTGACCCATCCCCTTGGGGAGCAGTGGGCAGCAGCGGCGCCGCGCCCGGGAATCATTTTAATACCCAACAAATATGATTATAAAGCCAAATGTTTCTTTTTGGGAATATTTCATCTTCATACTAAATGAGCATAATGAGCCCATCAGCACAGATGTTGTGATGGCATTGGCAACAAAAAAAAGACAATAAAACAAACCACCCGACCCAGTTTTTTACAACTGGGTAAAAACTGCACTTGAAGATGTTCAATATTTATTGAGATGCAATTTTACTAACAGAGATTGAGATTCCATTTCATGTTTGTTTACTTATTTAGGATAATTAAGTTATTGACCTTCCAATTACAATGGTTAAAATACTACATGTATTATGTTTGAAAGGCTTATTTGCAGTAGTATTATTATTATTATTACCGTATACATTATAATTGCAATGGTGCTTAATTTGGCCACAGTTATGGTCAACTTTTCAACATTATCATTGTCAAATGCTTACAATTTTGTCTATAAAGACTATTGCATGCTTTTGACTTACTGTGCATCTGTATTCAGAGTATTCACAGCGCATCACTTTTTCCACATTTTATGTTACAGCCTTATTCCAAAATGGAATCAATCAAATCAAAATTATAAACACAATACCCCATAATGCCAATGTGAAAACGTTTTTGCAAACGTATTAAAAGTAATGTACATAAGTATTCAGTGGCTTTGCTCAATACTTAGTTGATGCACCTTTGGCAGAAAGTCCAGCCTCAAGTCTTTTTGAACACGATGCCACAAGCTTGGCACACCTATCTTAGGGCAGTTTCAACCAATCCTCTTTGCAGCACCTCTTAAGCTCCATCAGGTTGGATGGGAAGGATTTCATCCAGGATGTCTCTGTTCATTGCTGCATTCATCTTTTCCTCTATCCTGACTAGTTTTAACAGTTTAAAGGCATCCCCACAGCATGATGCTGCCACTATCATGCTTCACTGTAGGGCTGGTATTTGACTGGTGATGAGCGGTGCCTGGTTTCCTCCAAACATGATGCCTGGCATTTACGCCAAAGACTTCAATCTTTGTCTCATCAGACCAGAGAATGTAGTTTTTCATGGTTTGAGAGTCTTTCAGGTGCATTTTTTTTACACAGAAATGACTTCCATCTGGCCACTCTACCATACAGGCCTGATTGGTGAATTGTCTTTCTGGAAGGTTCTCCTCTCTCCACAGAGGAATGCTGTAGCTCTGACAGAGTGACCATCTGGTCGTTTGTCACCTCCATGACTAGGGTCCTTTTACCACAATTGCCAGCTCTAGGAAGAGTCCTGGTTGTTCCAAACTTCTTCCATTTACGGATGATGGAGACCACTGTGGTCATTGGGACCTTCAAGGCTGCAAATATTTTTCTGTACCCTTCCCCAGATTTGTGCCTGGTGGCAATCCTGTCCTCGATGTCTACAGACAATTATTTGGACTTCATGCTTGGTTTGTGCTCTGCCATGCACTGTCAAGCGTGGGACCTTTTATATATAGACTGGTGTGTGCCTTTCCAACCAACTGAATTTACCCCAGGTGGACTCCATTGAAGCTGTAGGAACATCTCAAGGAGGATCAGTTGAAACAGGAAGCACCAGATCTCACTGTTGAGCTTCAATACTCATGTCCATCTTAGTTTTTGATTTTGAATTATTTAGCAAAAATATCAAAAAAAAATTCACATTGTCATTACTGGGTATTGTGTGTAGAATTTTGAAGACAAAAATGAATGTATTCCATTTTGGAATAGGGCAGTGACATGACAAAATGCGGACAAAGTAAAGCACTGCAAATACTTTACCAAATATCTGCAGTTGGCATTAAATGTGTTGCATTAAAAAGCATTCAATTAGATTTGTTGATAGCTGAATAAACATAACTATAAAACGCCATGTTTGTAAGCCAAGTTGGCATTGTTTAACAAGAGTATCCAACATTGGAACAACATTTATGAGTCAATGAAGAGGTTTGTCTGTAAAAAGCATTTATTCCATGCAAACGGGTTAAAAGTGTTTAGTCTGTTTTGGCCTTGTGCTCTGGGCAACATTAAAGTACGGTGCGACACGACATGACAGCTAATGCATTTAAATGGGTGTAATTTTTATTTATTTATGGTGTTTGGACATTTTTATCCGCAATGTTCAGTGAGCAGGTTGTGTTATGTGTGACCATGTGTGTTGACCTTTGTTAGTTGCAGTTTGTTTTTTTTGCACCATGACTAGGGAAGGTTATTGGTATTGTGTCATATAAGTAAAACCTGTGCTACAAATACAAAACACTTTTATCTGATCTGAATTAGTCACATTGTCCACAAGGTGACAGCAAATATGTAGCATTCAGAGACCGCCTGGTATTTAAGATTAATTTGAAAGCACTCCGCGGTGCGATTTTGTTGAACTCATGATGTCTTGTGGGAGGAATTGAAGAGGCTGTAGTTTGGACACCCCTGTTGTAGTGTATCGTTCCACCATTTTAGGGAAAGAGTGGGGATCCCGGGAAAACATGGACAAGGAGATCTAGTTGTCAGGATGTAACAGATTTATGTTTGTGGAAGTAAATCCTGTATCATGTACTTTGCTCGTCAAAGTTTCGTCTTTCATGGAAATCAGTGAGGGTTGTCTTAGCCCCCGTATCACCTGCGGCGTTTCTCATTGACATCTTTCTTTGGCAGCTCCCGAAAAGCATCAGCCGAGGGCCGCCTCCCGCGGCAGCTCGCCCGTCGCCTTCTTGGCATGCACGCACACCACCAACGCCGAGCAGCTGCTCAACACGCCCGAGTTCACCTTCCAGCTGCCGGACCTCAGCATGTACCAGGACGACTTCAGGGTCACCGAGAGGGACCTGATCGAGAAGTCCATGATGATGGCGCTGGAGCACGCAGGTGAGCCTTGAATCGTCCCTGTGTGGAGACCCCGGCTTTGACGTGGACTCACCAAAAACTGTGTGCCTGCAGGGCGGCTCAACTGGTGGACCAAGGTGGTTCCAAACTGTCAGAGTCTGCTGCCCCTGACCACAACCGGAGACGGAAACTGCCTCCTGCACGCCGCCTCGCTCGGTGAGCTTCAAACATTTTCTATTGACAAAAATCTAAGGATTGGCGGCCATATTGATTTGATTATTTCCTTAACTTGGTTAAAACCTTTTTATGTAGTGGAGCTTTGCTTTTTTGCTGGGATTCTATTTTGGACTCACCAGCAATTGGTGAAATTCTGCAAGTTTATATATATATAAGCCGCACCCACTAAATCTTGGAATATAAATATTTTCCCATATATTAGCCGCACCGGACTATAAGCCACAGATATACATACGTTGTAAAATTTGTTATTTACACAGAAATATTGAGTAAATGTTTATTTACATAGCTTAATTGTTTCCAAACGGTGTCTGCAACACGGCAGTAAAACGGCTGATCAAACAAAACGTCAGTCATCGTCATGGACCCACTAGCTGCGGAAGCTAGCTCTCCAATCAGCTAAACGGACTCAATAACTCCATGGTGACATTTTGGTGAATTTATCAATCAATCAATCAATCAATGTTTATTTATATAGCCCTAAATCACAAGTGTCTCAAAGGGCTGTACAAGCCACAACGACATCCTCGGTACAGAGCCCACATACGGGCAAGGAAAAACTCACCCCAGTGGGACGTCGGTGAATGACTATGAGAAACCTTGGAGAGGACCGCATATGTGGGTAACCCCCCCCCTCTAGGGGAGACCGAAAGCAACGGATGTCGAGTGGGTCTGACATAACATTGTGAAAGTCCAGTCCACAGTGGATCCAACACATCAGCGGGAGTCCAGTCCACAGCGGGGCCAACAGGAAACCATCCCGAGCGGAGTCGGGTCAGCAGCGCAGAGATGTCCCCAACCGATGCACAGGCTAGTGGTCCACCCGGGGTCCCGACTCTGGACAGCCAGCACTTCATCCATGGCCACCGGACCTATGCAACTCCCCCTCGCAAGGGACAGGGGAGAAGAGGAGAGAAGAAAA
The DNA here is from genome assembly GCF_033978785.1 of Entelurus aequoreus. Classification (NCBI taxonomy): domain Eukaryota; kingdom Metazoa; phylum Chordata; class Actinopteri; order Syngnathiformes; family Syngnathidae; genus Entelurus; species Entelurus aequoreus. Next base: position 2,421,642 of record NC_084750.1, read on the forward strand.
GAAACGGCAGATCAACTGGTCTAAAAAAGGGGGGGTCTATTTAAAGGCTAGATTATACAAATGAGTTTTAAGATGGGACTTAAATGCTTCTACTGAGGTAGCATCTCTAACTGTTACCGGGAGGGCATTCCAGAGTACTGGAGCCCGAATAGAAAACGCTCTATAGCCCGCAGACTTTTTTTTGGCTCTGGGAATCACTAATAAGCCGGAGTTCTTTGAACGCAGATTTCTTGTCGGGACATATGGTACAATACAATCGGCGAGATAGGCTGGAGCTAAACCGTGTAATATTTTATACGTAAGTAGTAAAACCTTAAAGTCGCATCTTAAGTGCACAGGAAGCCAGTGCAAGTGAGCCAGTATAGGCGTAATATGATCAAACTTTCTTGTTTTTGTCAAAAGCCTTGCAGCCGCATTTTGTACCAACTGTAATCTTTTAATGCTAGACATAGGGAGGCCCGAAAATAATACGTTACAGTAATCGAGACGAGACGTAACGAACGCATGAATAATGATCTCAGCGTCGCTAGTGGACAAGATGGAACGAATTTTAGCGATATTACGGAGATGAAAGAAGGCCGTTTTAGTAACACTCTTAATGTGTGACTCAAACGAGAGAGTTGGGTCGAAGATAATACCCAGATTCTTTACCGAGTCTCCTTGTTTAATTGTTTGGTTGTCAAATGTTAAGGTGGTATTATTAAATAGATGTTGGTGTCTAGCAGGACCGATAATCAGCATTTCCGTTTTCTTAGCGTTGAGTTGCAAAAAGTTAGCGGACATCCATTGTTTAATTTCATTAAGACACGCCTCCAGCTGACTACAGTCCGGCGTGTTGGTCAGCTTTAGGGGCATGTAGAGTTGAGTGTCATCAGCATAACAGTGAAAGCTAACACCGTACTTGCGTATGATGTCACCCAGCGGCAGCATGTAAATACTAAAGAGTGCAGGGCCAAGAACCGAACCCTGGGGAACTCCGCACGTTACCTTGACATAGTCCGAGGTCACATTGTTATGGGAGACGCACTGCATCCTGTCAGTAAGATAAGAGTTAAACCAAGACAAGGCTAAGTCTGACATACCAATACGTGTTTTGATACGCTCTAATAAAATATTATGATCGACGGTATCGAAAGCGGCGCTAAGATCAAGAAGCAGCAACATAGATGACGCATCAGAATCCATCGTTAGCAATAGATCATTAGTCATTTTTGCGAGGGCTGTCTCCGTAGAGTGATTTGCCCTGAAACCGGATTGAAAAGGTTCACAGAGATTGTTAGTCACTAAGTGTTCATTTAGCTGCTGTGCAACAGTTTTTTCGAGAATTTTGGAAATAAACGGAAGGTGGGAGACCGGTCGGTAGTTTACCATGAGGTCAGGATCGAGGTTAGGTCTTTTGAGCAGAGGATGAATAACCGCTTTTTTGAATGCTAGGGGAACAGTGCCGGAGGAAAGTGATAAGTTTATAATATTTAACACTGATGGACCTAATAATACAAACAGTTCCTTGATAAGTTTCCCAGGAAGTGGGTCAAGTAAACATGTTGTTTGTTTTATCCCACTTACACGCTGTAATAATTCCTCTAATGTTATTTCATCAAAAATAGAGAGACTATTTTGGAGGGCAGTGTCCGTCGTATATACAGTCGTATTTGTGTTAATAGAGCCCAGTTGTAGCTGGGATGCGTTGTCTTTAATCTCCTTTCTAATGAGTTCAATTTTCTTATTAAAGAAATTCATAAAATCATCTGCCGAGTGGGTGGAGCTACTGGGAGGAGTCCCTTGTTGGGTTAGCGATGCTACTGTACTAAACAGAAATTTAGGATCGTTTTTGTTGAGGCGGATGAGATTTGAGTAGTATTTAGTTTTAGCTAAGGTAAGCATGCGTTTATAAGTTATTAAACTATCACTCCATGCTTGATGGAAAACCTCAAGTTTAGTCGCGCGCCATTTGCGTTCCAGTTTTCTACATGATAATTTCTGAGCTCTAATTTCTTCTGTAAACCATGGGGTGCGCCTTTTAGGGGCCCTTTTTTGCTTTAGCGGTGCTATACTATCAATAATTTCGCGCAAGGCATCGTCAAAGTTGTTAGTGAGTTTATCAATAGAGCCGACATAATTTGGGAATGGTGCTATTACCGAAGGCAGTAGGTCAGCAAGAGTCATCGTTGTGGCAGCATTAATGTTGCGGCCGCTATAGCAGTTATTATTATTATTAGCTTGTTGACAAAGAGTCAAAACTTCAAATTTTATAAGGTAATGATCGGACATTACTTTAGTATATGGAAGTATCATAACTTTGGAGGTGGTGACACCCCTGACAAGCACTAGATCTATTGTATTACCGTTGCGATGCGTGGGTTCATGTATTATTTGTGTAAGACCACAGCTATCAATTATGGTTTGGAGCGCCACGCACTGAGGGTCCGATGGGGTATTCATATGGATATTAAAGTCCCCCATTATGATTATATTGTCGGCGTGCGTCACTAGATCAGCAACGAACTCTGAGAATTCACTGATAAAGTCCGAATAGGGCCCAGGGGGGCGGTAGATAACAGCCAGGTCGAGAGGTAGCGGTGTGACAGACCTCATAGTAAGCACCTCAAACGATTTATATTTATTATTTAGGTTAGGGGTAAGGTTGAAATTTTCATTGTATATTAGTGCGACACCCCCTCCCCTTTTAAGAGGGCGGGCAACATGCGCATTCGTATAGTTAGGAGGAGATGCCTCATTGAGCGCAAAAAATTCGTCCGGTTTGAGCCAGGTTTCGCTAAGACCAATGACGTTAAGATTGTTGTCTCTAATGACCTCATTAACCAATAACGCCTTGGGAGACAATGATCTTATGTTTAAAAAGCCCATATTATAGGTATTGGGCTGTTTTGACGAGTTTTTGTTAAGATTATCCGTAGTGGCAATATTAACAATGTTGCGTTTATTATGCGTAGTGCACTTTAAATAGTTTCGACCATATCTAGGAATTGATATGACGGGAATTTTCCGATTGTTTGTTTGGTGCTGCAATAGACTGGACATATCATAATTTGCCACCTCAGTAGAATGCATGTCCACCCCTGACACAGACACAACAGAAAAAACATTATGTGAATTGTGTATTATTCTAAGAGAATTGCTATGCGTACATGGATTATCCAGCCTGGCGCTGGCTAGTTCTAGCTTAACTGACTCCTCACCCGGACTAACAGACATTGTAGTTGCCTGTGACCGGGCTTGCTCTAGTGTAGTCAGTCAAGTGAGACTTAAATAGTAGTCTATGTTTCTAGACAGGATGATGGCGCCTTCCTGGTTAGGGTGAAGGCCGTCTCTCATCAGCAAGCCTGGTTTGCCCCAGAAAGAGGGCCAGTTATCAATAAACGTTAGTCCCTTCTGCCTACAGTAGCTAGCCAACCACTTGTTAAGCGAGACTAATCTGCTATATCTCTCATCATTGCCTCTCGCAGGCAGGGGGCCAGAGACAATTACTCGATGCCTGGACATCTTTCTGGCGAGATCACAAGTCCTGGCTATGTTTCTCTTTGTAATCTCTGACTGTCTCATTCTAGTGTCATTGGAGCCAACGTGTACAACTATATTCGCATAATTAGTGGTGCGATTAGCCTGTCGTACGTGTTTACTAGGCCTGTTGCGAGTTAGCTCCCTAAGATTAGCTTCAATGTCAGGTGCTCTGGCCCCGGGGATACACTTTATTGTGGCTGGTTTGCTAAGCTTTATGTTTCGGGTGATGGAGTCCCCTATAACTAAGGTGTGGTGCCCGGTAGACTGGGGTGTAGGACTAGCTAAAGAGCTAAATCTATTATGCGTCTCAACCGGTACACCGTAGCTTGTAGGCCGCTTAGGACTGCTACAAGCTGGGCTAGTTAGCTCGCTACAGCTAACGCTAGCAGATGTGTCCGCAACATCTAAAGTTACGACATTACTCTGCTCTAACTGGCGGACACGGCCCTCTAGCAGAGCCAACCTCTCCGTGAGTATGGTGCAAGACGCGCAGGAAGCCATTACTCACAGTGTTTTCTGTCACCGAGTGAAGTTCCTGCTGTCCTCAGGGAAGTGGTCGCGGTCTGTAGGAGTAGCTTCTTACTGACCGGCGCTGCCTTTCTCCGCGCTAGCTTAGCAGCTAGCTAGCTGAGGAAAGGGTGGGACAGAGATCGGGTGATTTGCAAGTTAAATAGTACCACTAAAAATGTTTGAGAAGTGATAAAGAAAGCTGTAGAACAATTAAAAGCACACAGATAGAGCGCTACTTAGCTTTTTCGCTTTTTCGCAGCAGCGAACAGACGGCGAGCAGTCACGCACGGTGAACCCAGTGAATTTACTGAGGAGTTTTTGAAACTGAAACAATACAAAAAGAATGCCATTGTAAGTTAGGTTACAATACAGACACTCGTAAACCTGTTAGCATATTAGCTAGCTTGATTACATTACGATAACACGTACAAATATGCATGAAAACACTCCTACAGACATCACACGTCATCACACATCATTAAGTAAGAATTGTTTTAGTTATATTGTAAAACTTATAACAATTGCTTGGAGTGATGGATGAAGAATCCATAAGAGTAGAACCGCTATGGACGGTTAAACTCCGGTTAAAAAATAAAAACAAAACACTGCTGTTAAATGAAAGGACACCTGCAGTGGACAAATTCGTCCAAAAGATGACTCCATAGCACAAACAATAAAACACCCTTTGTGGGTTTTTTTTAAAATCATTTTTATTATTGCCGTCAACGCAGAAAAATAATCCATAATTTAGCCGCTATTATTACAAGCCGCAGGGTTCAAATGAAGCTTAGGAAAAAAGTAGTGGGTTGTAGTCCGGAAGTGCGACGCTTGTAAAAATGCTATTTTTGACACATGCACAATCTTCAAGTCAAAAATCCAACGGTTTGAATGCAATGCCATCCAAAAAGTCTCAAATACGACCATGAAAAGGTCTAAAAAATATATTATGGTTCTTCTTTTTTTTTTAAACAAATGCACAAACTTCAGTCTCGCTGTCAAATATTTAGATTTAAGTGTGCTAATAATGTGCAGCCTGGTCAGAGTGTATCGAGCACTTTTTAATTTACTTTTAGTCTTTTGATGAAATGTGTTTTCCATCCATCCATCCATTTTCTACCGCTTATTCCCTTCGGGGTCGCGGGGGGGCGCTGGAGCCTATCTCAGCTGCAATCGGGCGGAAGGCGGGGTACACCCTGGACAAGTCGCCACCCTGCTTTTAGTTTGTCATATTCTAAATTGATTTGTTAAGTTGCCTTGAAAACACTTTTATTAAGGTTATTTATTGCAGAGCATCTCAGAAACTATGGAGGTTAATTTGTGTTTTTATTACCAAAGTTTTTTTTTTTTCATGTAACAGATTTTTTTGTGTTTTGTGTCGAAAAAATCTGCTACTTCAAAAAGCAAGATTCACTACCGGTAAATTAAGACTGAAGCTTTTGTAATAGGGACACAAACGAACCTCCATAAAAAAACTAATTTCACAACAAGACCTGCACTCCATGAATACATCAACAACAGCATGTCACACTAACCTAAAGGCGTGTTATTATTTTAGCTGAAATCAAGCATTTTTTATGTATGTTATATGTGTGTGTGTGTGTGTGTGTGTGTGTGTGTGTGTGTGTGTGTGTGTGTGTGTGTGTGTGTGTGTGTGTGTGTGTGTGTGTGTGTGTGTGTGTGTGTGTGTGTGTGTGTGTGTGTGTGTGTGTGTGTGTGTGTGTGTGTGTGTGTGTGTGTGTGTGTGTGTGTGTGTGCGTGCGTGCGTGCGTGCGTGCGTGTGTGTGTGTGTGTGTGTGTGTATATATATTAGGGCTGCAACAACTAATCCATTAAAATCGATTATAAAAATAGTTGGCGATTAATTTAGTCATCGATTCTTTGGATCTATGCTATGCGCATGCACAGAGGTTTTTTGTGTGTGTATATATACATGTGTGTGTAAGTGTATATATATACATATATGTGTGTGTGTGTGTGTGTATGTATATATACTGTATACATATATAAGTGTGTGTGTGTGTGTGTATGTATATATATATACATAAATATGTGTGTGTGTGTGTGTGTATGCGTATATATATATATATATATGTGTGTGTGTGTATATATATATATATATATATATAGGTATATATATGTATACATATATGTATATGTGTGTGTATGTGTATGTATATATATATGTGTGT